>NW_005841862.1:138405-161835 GCF_000455745.1 Alligator sinensis | reverse complement strand
AGGGGGGGGGGGGGGGGGGGGGTGAGCTGTAGTAGTGACTGGTGCTCCTTTCCCAACCTTCTCCCCTGCCCCTACACCAGGGCAGAGAGTGTCATGGGAGCAGCGTCTAGGGGCTTTTTTAAAGTCCCCAAAACAGGTAAACATCCCCCCTCCCCTGCCACCCAGAGGCATATCCCCTCTCCTCTTGTCCCCTACCCACTGCTGCTGTTGTCCCCAGTCTTGGGGGCAAGGGGAGCTCCAGAGTCAGTCCAGCCAGGAAGCACCAGGGCTGGGCTCAGTCTGGGACAATGGCAGTGGTGGCTTCCCCCTCCCTATGCCTACTCCCAGGCCAGTGGGAAGGGGAGCCCATCCATTTTAGGCTGAACTCAGCCCCGCAGAACCCAGCCAAAATAACACTGGAGTTTCCCAGGCCTCCAGGACAGCAGGGAAAGTGGCAGATAGGGAAGGGAGGGAGGTGATCGAGGGGAAGGGAGTTGCCTTCTTTGGGGACTTAAAAGAAGTCCCCAGCTGCTGGTCCTGCCACATGGTCAGAAACAGGGGGGAAGAAAAGGGAGGAATGCAGCTGCACCTGTGCACCCCCTTCGGATCCACCCCTGCTATAAACTAGTTTTAGTAATGTAACTTCTTGGGAAGAGCTCCTTTCTCAAGTGCCAGTGATTATGGAAAACTAAAAAAGGAGATCTGAATACATCTAATAATGGGAAATTAGGCAAAAGAGAAGCAGTGGCCTCTTAATTCTTGAACTCAGTCATGAGGTCAGCAGACCAGGAAGTCACCCTGTGAAAAAAGGTTTTCTTGATCAGATTTTTTTTTTCATTTTTTCCTGTAAAATGCAGGAGGCAGCTTCTGCATCTGGCACTACCCAGGTCCAGAACCAGGTTGGGGTTTGTGGCAACACAAAATTCCCCATATTTCACAGTAAGCTCCCAGCATCTGGGGAACCCAAGCTGGTGTAAAGCAGAGGAGACACCTTCTCCTGTATGAGATGGGGGCTCAAAAATACTCAAACAAGCAGAAAGAAAAAAACCCTGTGAAACCTGCGGAAAACAAGATTCCCATGCAAATGTGGCTGAACTTAGCCTCCCACAGATAGGAATGCAAGTGGAAGATAGGTGTCCTGCTGTGTACTTTCATCTTTCAGAACCAAATTACAGTAACTTTGCAGACATTCCACTGTCCGGAGGCTAACCATGATAAAAGCCAGTTACAAACAGTGAGTGCTGGGAGAAGGTTACAGTGGACAGGCAACTTGCACCTAGCTTTACAGGAGAAGTAATTCCAACCTCCTCTTGCATAGCACAGTGTTACCAAATAGGGTCTTTGAACAGCACACAGTATGCGTGTTTGGGGATGAGGAATAATGTCCTTCTATTGCCTGATTTCTTCTAAGTGAATTTAGCACTGGTGATGGGAGCTGGTTTGACAGACAGAGACTAAAGGCATCTTTGCCTCAACACAGCAGGAAGAGAAGAGTCAGATGAGGCTTTGGATACAAGCATGCATATTGTGCTTTGCCACTTGCATCATCTCCGACTCGAAAGGCCTGTTTCAAAGCAGTGCACTCCCCATGGGCTATTCGGGCCTTAACATCCGTGTCTGCAACATAGCTATGATAAGCAATCCTACCCACCACACACAAGTGACGTGGGCTTATTTCTGGGGCCTGGTGGCTCCTGGCTAAGCACCATTCTCTCAGGACTCAGTCTTCAAGAATATTTCATACTTAATCACTATAAAACTATTCTGGCATATCAGTATGTTTCCCTAGCAGCCATTTTTACTATGGGCTGAGGAAAACAGCTTCCTTTAGGGAAGAAGGGGTATTCCCAGGCTTACAAATACCACAGTACTGACTGTTCTTGCTCATAAGACATCACAATGGTGGTTTGTAGGACTAGAGCTGCTGATGTGAGTATTTAGGCCTGATGTTGGTTTGGTTAATGCTGTATCACCTAAGGAAAAAATCTCCCCTGTATTTTCTGTTGGATACAATGCCCTTCCATTCATGTCCTAAACTAGGGGATCCTGTTACTGTGTGCTGGTAAATTTGTGCCATCCTCTACCCCAAGAGCAGTTGCTTCTTTCAAGTGGGTGAAGCAATCCATGGGTAAGCCCTGCCCTTGGGCAGAGAGACCTCGGTGGAAGCTTGGAGTTCTGCCTAAAAGATAGTAAAAAAGAATTTGGTCATATGTTGCATTTTCTTGAGCCATCCTTCTCTCTTTGAAGGAAAGATAAAAGGATCGACACAATATTTGCCTTCCAGCTCACGTGGTTCATTCTCTTAGCTTCTGCCTCATTTACCATTGTTCCAGCTAAACAGCTGTCTGGATTGCAGCCCCTTTCATAAAAAAAGCCCTGAGATGCATTATGGACAGGCACCTGGCAATGCTGTAGTCATTTGTTTGGATAGAAGGAACATGCAAGCTTTTAATTGTTCATGGCAAAGAGTCTTTTAATGACTTCAATTAACAGAGAAAAGAAGAACTCCAGTTAGCTCTCGCTATACAAAAGAGTGTCCACAATGTCTTTAAAACAGGATTTACAAGTGTCATAACTCTCAGCAGCATAGTCACAACACAGCCAATCATTACAACTGAGCACCAAGGGAAGGAGGAATAACAGACCACAGAGGAATGGAAGGAAAAGAAAGAAGGTTGGGAGAGGGGCAAAAAAATCATTCTTCTTCTCAATCTAAATTGATTTTTATTCTATAAAATGCTACTCAGGTAAAATTGTAAAAGCAAAACCATTTTAATATGTTCTTTCTTTCATAGCAGCAAGCTTTCTCTAACAAGCTTTTTTGTTTTAGTGCAAATACTGTAGGCCTGTATTACAGTAAAATAACAAGAACAGAAAGAGAGTCAACACCAGAGAGAGTGCTTCAGAGCCGAGTTTCTCCATGACCACAAGAACTATATAAAGATCAAAAAGGAATGAAGGGCCCCAATTCAACAGTCACCTTGAAGAACCTTCTTGACAGAAACTATTTCACCCCAGGCAAAACAAAAAAATCACTATCTAAACTTGTTGAGAAAAAAAAATCCTGGTGCCCCAAACATTCACTGATCTCCATAGATGTGTATGAATCTTTGGGGCCTGATCCCGATTGCCATCACACTGCTTCTACCCTAGTGTGATTCCTCCGATTTCACTTCAGTGGAATCACTTCTGATTTACCCACATCTGAGTGGAATCAGAATCAGGCCCTTTTATCCTACAAGGATCTTAAAGTAGACTTCAGTGACACTAGTAACTTATCGCTCTAATAAAGATGCACTATCCCTTATCGATGTTATTTTGAACTACACAGTTTATCAAGATATATACAACATTTTATCCTCTCACTGACCAAAAACAATTTTATACCTATTTTCTACACATTTTAATATGTTTTTAATATCAAGTAACCACAGACAAGAAAGTGGAATAACCCTTTAATCAGACAGTATGAGAGGGGAACAATTAAGTAGAACAGGATAAGATTTTGTTATTATCTTGTACTCTGAGATGTGTCCCCAGCCCTAACTACTGTTCACAGAGGAATGATAATGCATCTTTAGAAACATATCTTTTTATACATTTTATACAGACAAAAAAGGAATCATTTAAGAAATGAAAAAAAGCATTATTAGCCTGCAAAAAAAAGTTGAGTATTTTTAATGCTGTCTTTTTTATATCCAGGTCTGGAACAGAGAAAAAGATGTAAACATGATAGATAAATAAATAAGGACTAAGCGGTAGACTCTTCCCTCCCCTCTCCCCCCTCTACCCCCCACCTCTAAAAATGTTTGACCTGGCCTTTCAAATGAGAAAGAGATTGTAAGTGTTGTAGTCATTTAAAAAAAAAAAAAATTCAATGCTTCAGAATTCTGCTTTAGGATTAAAGGGGGGGGGGGGTGACAAAACACCAGGAACATGAGGTTAAATTAATGGTGGGCAGATCTGCTGGAGCAGGCACAAAATATTTGTCTGCCAATAAATAACGAGATACTATTTCTTTCTTTCCTTTTTTTCAGACTAAGGCCAGGTGGATCCTACATGCAGAAAGCAGCAAAAATAAAGGAATTTGAATGATCTATTAAGTTCATCTGACAAGATTAAAAAACGCAAAAAACAAAAAAACCCCATGACTGATCCCAGCATGTTGGTCCCAAGTCCTATCATACCACAAGCAGTTTCTGAACTTAGCCAGTGCCTATACCATAGAGAAAGAAAAGGACAGAGGCAAATGTCACAGCTAGAAGGGGGCATGGGAGAAAGGAGGGCGACATCAGGATGACATATCACTTGCAGGCTGAATAAAAGTTTCCTTCAATTTAACTGCTACTGCTCCCCTCCCACCCACGTTGGCAGTGATTAATTTTAAGCATGTTATTAGGCACTTTACTGAATTGGAGTCAGTCATCAGGGGCATGATCCAAAGGCTGTTGAAATCCCTAGAGGTCTTTCCACCGACTACGATAGCCTTTGGATTCTTGACGTCATCCACCCTGAGCCCCAACCAGGCACATACAACATTCAGTCATTGCACGTCCAGGAATCCCTGTAGTGGATGTTCATGGTGAGCACCAGTTGGGGACTAGTGGGGACGGTCAACACCTGGAAGAGAGCAGGTGACATTGGGCACGTCTACACAAGGCACTAAACGTGCAGAAGACTAATTCTACTGCACATTAGCACATCACAGCAAAAGCCGTGCTACTGCACTAACTGCAGTAGAATGAATCTCCTGCACATTAGTGTCACTAAAAAGGTGTGTGCCAGAGCTACTGGGCAGTAGTGCCAATTACTGCACATTTAGTTAGTACCTGTTATTACAGGTACTAAAAACTTAATGCACCGTACCTACGGCACATCAGTGCATGTGTAGATGTGCTCGCTGACACTCATAATAAAAATGATCCTGGACCCATCTCACAGAGACTTCAGGCTGTATCTTGACTTGTAACAAGACTATCAAAAAGCTAATGTGTCATCATCACTCAAGAAAAATGTAAAGAGTCTTATGGCCTAAAGGCAGACAGAGGAGGATGGGGCCATCTGGCAACATCACAATGAATTAGGCCTAAAGAGAGGAGCCAGATTTTCCATTGGATGTGCCCCCATGGCACAAAGGTGAGGAAAGGGGACTCTTTTGCTTAGATAAAGACAGAAACAAGTAATTATTTTTAGACTTTAAGCTAAGGGTTTGGTATCTGTAAAAAGTCTTGAAATCCCTTGTAGAAAGCAATCTATAGCTGAGACAGGGGGTTAGGCCACCTGTGTTAACAGGCACCTCTCATTTGTAAGTCTGACTCTTGCTGATGACAAAGAGAGGTTTTATAGGCAAGGGAAAGGATGACTGGAGATTATATTTTGCTTCTCTGCTTACCCACCAATGCTGGATGGATCTGTTACTCTCCTGGAGGTTTGTCAGCACATCTCTACAGTAAGGACAATCAATGGCTGTCATATCACAAGTCTGACAGGCAGCTGATCAGCTTGTGAGCAATGCCTCATTTCCCAATACTAAAGGGGTCTAGTAAATATTTTCAAAGACACAACAGACTTGTGTGGTGATCAGCAAGACTTCAGAGGAGGCGTTTGCTCTCCTGCTGCCAATTGAATAAACTCAGAAGTGTAGGAAGCAGGTCTCTACTCAGTTCCTTGTAGGATTGGACCTCATTTATCAATCCAACCTCTGTTCCAGTGACTCTCTGCAAAATGATAAATTGGGTCAACTGGTCCAGGAAGCACTGGGTGGCAAGCAGAGAAAAAAAAAAAAAAAAAAGAAAGTCTTAAGAGGAGTCACCACCTGTTAGCATGATGTTCCACCGTGTTGGGGTGGGAGTGAAACAAGGCCATTTTACTGAATATTCCCGAAGCAAGGGAGACTCTGCTAGACTGGGTAAAAGAAGCAGCAATTTTTCCTGATGTAACACTGTCTAGTTTTAGATCTCTGTTGCTGGAATAATGTAGAAAAGATTTAAGTTGCTGAGAAGTAAAACAGGACTACTGGACTTCAGTTTTGTAGGAACTCATTAATATCTTTCTGCTTACAGCAGAAGAGCTTGTAAAATGCTTGTTTTAAAAAATACAATAAAAATAACAATCCCTGCAACATTTTTGTTCAGGGCCAAGACAGTGACCCTTTAAGAAAGATATAAAAATTCAAAGATACTGCAGGACCACCAACTGCTCAGTAAAAGTCAGGTCCAGCCAGGTGTTGAGCAGTCTTAATTCCAGTGGAGTCAGTAGGATGTGAAGGAGCTGAGCACGTGACCAAGATCCTTCAGTGTCATTGACATCAACAAGAGTTGGAAGCTAACTGCTGATGAACTCAGGTTAAGCACATCACCATTATCAGTAGTGAACATCAGTGTTAAACAGCTGTGCTTGATCAGGGACACTGTGCTGGCACCAAACACCGTGCGTAAGAAGACCCAGGGTGGTAAGGGGCAGAGCTCTCCAGGTGCCTTGAAGACCAGAACCTCCTCTCCCCCATATCAATCAAGCAGCAAAACCCAACAGATGCCAGGGACTGAGGTGTAATGATGGATTCCATCACTGTCAATTTTGGAATCAAGATTGGATGTTCTTCTACAAGATGTGCTGTAATTCTGACAAGGATTTAATTCAAGTCCTATGGCCTGTGCTATACAGGAGGTCTGAATGGATGATCAAAATGGGCCCCTCTGACCTTAACATCAAGGAAACTATGAGTGGAGTGACAGAACCAAACAGAGCTCAGAGGTACAAATGCACTGTTGCATGGGTGCCGAAAGGAAGCAGCCAAGTGAACGTCCAGGTAGCCTTGCCCTCTTGTCTTCAGTTAATCTCTTTCCTGGATTCACAGGACCAGCACATTCTCTTTAGCGACACATTCTGGATATGGGCTGGGGAGGTAAGGCTTGCTCTCAGGCTGGGATCAACCTCTGAATCAGACACTACGATGAGGAGGAAGGTGAGTTACACCCACGGTGGCTGGCAGCCAGGGCAAAGGAAACAAGGTCCAGAAGCCAATCTGGCAAACCCTAATTACAGAAGAAACACTGCCAAAGTCTAGTGGAAACTGACTCTAGCATCCCATCAGTTTCCTGGCACCTCTCCTGGCCCCATACAGGAGGTGTTTTGCTAACCTGGCTATTGCACTGCACAGGGGAACAAAGCATCTCTCACACTCAATGGTTCCTCTCATACTCACTCCTTGCCTCCCCCAACCCAAACATATGAGCCTCCTACAGTCTCTTCACCATGTCCTTGTCACAGAGACTTATACGCTATCAAATCAAACTCTGCACATAGTCCTTGGGGTGCCTCTCAACTCCCCCCTCCATCCTCCAAATCCACCCTCCCACCTTGACAACAGCAATGTTTCCTACAACTCCTTCCCCAACATCATCAGCAGCTAACAAAGATCATAACAAGCCTTTAGAGTTTAGACTGACTAGATGAAATGTCTTGGTAACAACAGCTACAACAACAAAAAATAAGACAGAAAAATATCTAGTAAGATCAAAACTAACCAGGTTTAAGTAAGCACAGCAAGTAACCTTTCAAAGTAATTCACAAAGGCAAGGGATGATTAGTGACTTTCTGCAGCTCGCCTCCAGTCCTGGCCAAGAGTGTTTTCCCAAGTCCTCTAAAGACACAAAAAGATTTCCATAGGCAGCTCCTACAGAGGGATTTCCCCCTCTCCAAACAGACAAGGCATTTCATTCCCACCATTGCCATTTCCTCTTCCATGGAGCTTCTGTTTGTTCTCATTCTTCCTGCCCCAGGAAGGTCCTGGAGCCACAGCATTTCCCCTTTCTTGCTCTTGCTGCCCTTGTGCTTAAACGACCTTGTGCCTGTCTTTAATCCCATGGAGGGGGTGTCCCCCCAGGGTACTGGGCGGGAATGTAACACATTGGCAAATGGGGGATGCAGAGGGATTACAACGCCAACAGAGTTGGAGAGTTCAAGGAATCCGAGGACTGGTCACCGCTGCTGCTGCTTCTCCGGTGAGCTTTGGAACAGGATTCTGAAGGGGAGAGAGGAGATTCCTGATCCAGCACATTGGGGTATGTAAAGACCAGGCTAGAGGAGCCAGGGGTGATGGCAGGCGTTGAGGTCACCACGATGGGAGTATTGAGTGACTCCTCCCCATAAAACCCCCCTGCAATGCTGATGGGCTTAATGACAGACCTCTGGGCTTTGTCGAGGACCAAAGAGGAGGATGGGATCTCTTCCTCCACAGGCTCCTGCTTCACCACTACAGCTCCACTCACTCCGGTCCGGACAGTTTGGAGGCTGCTTGACGGGGGGCTACGACGCTCCTCTGGGCTGATTTTACATGCGGGGCTATGAGCCACTAACATGAACTCCAGCTTATCTTTTTCCTTCTGCAGATCTGCTATCTCTTTCTGCAGTACTGATTTCTCCTCCTCCAGCTCCTCAGTCTCCTGCAGACAAAAGGGAAAATACATAAATCTCAATGCGTACCTCAGGGGAGCATGGAAGAATAGCCTTACCAAAGTGTTCTAGGCACAGACAGTAACTAATCAGATATCCCATGGGCCCTCCCAGTGCCCCTTCATTCTGGTTTGGCACAAGTCAGTCAGAAACATGGTGATCCTTCTTAATTACAGATTATCCATTGGGACAGCTTCAAATACATACTTTCAGAGCCATCCAACCTGTGCACGCTGTGAACACCCTGTTTTTAGTACCTCTGGGACCTCAAAGAATGCCAACACATTCCACAGCAGTGAGGACTAGCAACGAATGGGTGTTAAGGCAATGCACAACCAGGGTGAAGAATGTCTCAGGAAAACAACAGGAAAAGCATACCGCGTTCCAGGCTCAATGACTTTCTCCACTGCTGCTGTACTACCAGAGGATGTTGAGAAAAAGTCATTGCCTCTTCATACAGCACATTTCAGACACAAAGCTGCCTTAGCAATCCTGCCTACCAAAGAGATTCCACTGGACTGAGCTCTCAATCTTGAGTATGTACTACTCCCCAGTCACCTGTTGCCATCTGGCATCAACCAAACTAATTAGGCACCATCAGTGAAACCCATTATGCAGGTAGATGGGATCTACTGCTTTTCCTTGAAAAAGCAGCTCTCTCGCTGAAGAGAGACCAGGCTGGTCCAGCAAGATTTTGATAAAAACTCTTTGATAAAGGCCTATATTGCATTTTAACCCATTTTTGCAGTCATCAGAGCACCTTACAGATTTTAATGCACGTGTCCTGAGAGTTTTCTTCTGAAGAAGGACACTGCTTTTGCTCCCACTTTGCAGATGGGGAACTGAGGCATACAGAGACTAAAGGCAGAATTCAATGTCACCTCAGGGGTGACCAATATGCAGCTTGAGACTAAGGTTACCAGAGTTTTATGTGAGGGTATCCGAGTTACCCAACTCCTGTGTAGCACCAAATCTATTACCACCTCAGAGTATGTAAATGCTTCCATTATAGGAATGAGATTGCCCTCTGGAGATGCAGACTTCTCCCTGGTCCTGTAAAAGTGGCACTTACATTCAGAGTGCATAACAACTGCTCCCACAGAATAGGCAGGAAACTCAAAGTTGCAAACTGTACTCTGGGTATCTGATGACACAGAATTCTGACCTAGGTGAGTATCTGAAGGCCACAGAGGATGTTGGTGGCAAAACAAGGGTCTGAACCAGCTTTCCTGAATCCTAGGGTAATGCTGTACACAGTGAGTAATTCTTCCTTTTTAGAGGACCTGTAGAAAGATCCTACTGGAGTACACTGGAAATCCTACTAAAGGAAATGTCATTGGTTTAACTTGTTCAAATGCTGCATGAGGAATTAATATAAATTAATCACAGGATGGGAAGGGAAATGCTATATTGGCAATCAAGTACAAAACATGTCTGGGAGGCTCAACAGTGTAACAACCATGTGCACTCAGAACTTGTCAACTGACAGCTAAAAATAGGTGTAGTGGGGACTCGTGGCTCAAATATAATGACCTCATGTCTTGTCAGCAGGGTTTGGATCCATGATCTTGAACAGCACCGCACAAAGCTCTAGAACATGAGCCAGAAACCTAACCCCACTAGCTGCTAGAAGCAGCTAACCTCACTAGACCAGCCACTGAAGGAGAACATGATGCCCACTCTGCAGCATGTTTCTGTAACATGATAGTAGATGGAGAGGAATAGTGTAGGGTGGTCCACGATGAGCATAATCAGGAGGGGAGAAATGCATGTAGAGCACATACCGCCTGGAGTTTCTCTGTCAGCTCTCGACGCCTGTTACGACACTTAGCAGCTGCCAGCTTGTTCCTCTCTCTCCGGATCCTTCGCTTCTCCTCTTCTTCGGGTGACAGCTGTAGGCAAGCGCCAAAAAGAATAAAAACAAACCTCACAACCAGATCTGAGCAAATAATTTCGTGCAGATTGGGAACACTTCACTGCAGAGTGAAAAAGGACCTGCCCCTACAAGATGTTGAGCACGCTGTTTCCCTGACTGCAAGTGGGAGATGAAGGCATTTGGCACCTCCCCTGGGACTGGGTCTTAAATGAGGGGCTGGGGAAAAAGGCAGAGTTAGGAGTGGATAATTGTGCAAGCAGGCAGTGTATCTGCAGCCAAGGCCAAACAGATAAAAAGATGCTCCGATTGTTTCACAACTTGGGTGGTATATTAAGCAAAACCAGAGCAAGATGTTGTAAGTGCCTCTTTTTTGAAAACAAAATATCAGATTCTTCCCACACAAAAACAGTTGTTCACTAGAAGGTCAGGGCCCAAGATTTCATCAGCAAGACTTACTGAACCCCACCAAGCTATGACAATTTCCACCAGCTGAGGATCTGGCTCCAGATTTCCAAGCATTGGTCAAGGTCACATGCTGTACTTCCTATATTGGCAGGCTACAGTCCAGAAACATAAAGAGACCTCTGGGACCAGATCATCTTTTCACTGGTATACGTCAAAAGTAACTCCATAGAAGCACAAGGAGGTGCATTATTGCAAAACTGGAAGAAGGGAAGGATAGGACTCTGAGTTTGGGCAAGGCAGAAGCAACATTTAGGTTTGGAGGGGGGGATTTTTACACAACTTGACAACAGAAAAAATGCTACTGTAGTGGCAGGGGTCAGGGCAGGCTGTCAGTAGGTATACACCAGTACACTAGATGAAGCCTTCACTGCTATGCTGGCTTACTCCAGCTGAGAATTTAGCCTGTCATTTTTAGGTTCCAGCACAGAGCAGATTTTTGTCCGGAATTACTTATTCATTCCCCTGCGGGACTCCTAGCAAGCATGTACAAAGCAAAGAGCGATGTGGGGACAGCCCCAGCTGATGTGAGCTGGCACAGCTCCACCAACTTCAGGTTTGTTGGGCTGCTTTCCTCTAGAGAGGATCAGCCCCGCTGAGCATAAACAAAACTGAAACAGATTCAAGTGTGCAGTTTCGTCTAGTACAGAAATATAAACTGCCAGCAAATAATGGAAGGATGCTGCTTTCAGAAAGCTTTCAGTTTTAATACCTTTTGGGACTGTTGATAACACAACGAACACATTATTCATAGGTTTTTTTGGTATCTGTTCTTTTATATTTTTTTACTCTGCCTACCCTCATTCTGGTTTTGATTTTCTTTTTCTTGTTGGATTTTTTTTTTATCCCTCCATCGTTTCAGTCTCAAGAAGCTTAATTGAATCTTTGTGCACTTCCCCCATTAGGCTTTGCCTTGTTTTTTAAACAAATGTTGTACATTTTTATTATTTTGTTTGGTTATAGAATAAAAATGACTGTACTTGCAAAAACTATATGCAACGTATGTATGTAGCTGTCATACAGATACAGCCCCAATTCAACAAAGTCCGTAAGCACGTTTAAGTTCTCTGCTGAATTGGGACTTACACAGGGTTCAAAATACAGGGGAGCTCATGGGGGCTGAGCCCCTCCCCCATAAGAGACGAGAGCCCCTGGCCCACCCTGCACCTTCCTAAGCAGCTCAGGCTGTGATGGTAGCTCCTTTCAGCTTCCAGCTGCCACAACCACACACTACCCCCCGCAAGAGTTGGAGTGCAATTCAAACCCTGGATCTATGGATGGGATTTCCAAAGGTCTCCATATGATTTAGGAGCCTGATCTGTACTGAACAGTATCTCGGACCCAAATTTTCGTCTTTATACCTTAAATTCCATTTAACAATCTAGCTCAGGATGCCTTTTTTCATTCATTTGTTTTTTTACAAGTCCCATGATCACCCAGGACTGTTTAGAATTAAAGCCATAATCTGAACACGTTTAACTTTAACATTTCATGGGAACAAAACCAAAATGGTTTCTCCATTGGCTTGTTTAAATGAGTTTGGTTCCATCTGGTTTGTGACATTTTTTGCATTAGTTCACTGCGAATAACCTCATGTGTGCTCTTCCTGGCAAGAACATTCACCCAAATAGCCTCTTTTTGGGGGGTTTTTTAGTAAATATTACTAATCTTCTCCATAAATACATTCTATGTTTGGGATGTATGCATCCCCACAGCCCAAACCCAACCTCAGGGGTCAAGTTCACCTACTCTGTTATCAAATCCCCATGGTTTTTATTCAAAAGGGCTTGAATTTGAACGCCCCACATTGAACCACTTGCAAACAAGCCACAGGCCAGGAATTGCTGGCAAGCATTCCTAGGCAAACAAATCTAACAATTAAACTGAAGAATATGGTGATCTCTTCACGGCCAATTTGTAAGTGCAAAGGCAACATTTGTCAGGCAAACTGATTGTTGCTAATTATTCCTCCAGCTCTTGTGACAGCCTCCTTCCACTTTAGATAACAGAGCATTGCACTGCAGCGAAACTAGTGGAAATACAGCCTAGTGCAGGAGCCTTGCATAAGATCTATGCTCCACTTAACACCTAATGGACAATCAAGTTCTTCTTGAGCAAACACATGCTAATAGAATACGGCTTGAGTGCAACTCTACTAGCTTTTTGTGCAGAGGGGAATTACACTGACCGTGAGCAATGTTAACTCCTTCCCTGCTCTGGAAAGCCAAAAACAGCAGAGACACAATGTAGCAGTCAGACTGTGAATCAGAACAGATGAGGTGGAAGTAAAAGCAGGGCTGGTGTGTTTTATTAAAAACAGCCCTAATACGACAGCCATCGAATCGATGGAACGTATGCAATGTCTTATCACATTTCTCTGCAATGACCCGCAAAACCGCTGCTTCTGAGTAATACGGAGAGAACCAGATTATTCACATCCACTTTAGAAGTGGATTGAGCACGTGAAAAGCAATGGCTTGACAGGTCTCCACAGAGAGGTGCTCTGATGTCAGGTGTGCAGCAGGAGTAGTGGCACTACAACCATACTGCCCTAGCCATGCTGATGTCCCCAAGAGCTCTGAAGACATGAGTGTACAGTACCCCTCAACCTCTGCTCAGCCTAGCTCATGCTGCCAAGAGACTGGGTGCTGGGGTTAGGAGCACGGACACTTTCCAGCTAGAAAATGGGCTGAAGGCCCTGCCCATCTCACACACAGGCAGCTTATTTTTTAGTAAGCGCAGATAGGTTTGCTCAAGGAGAGCCTGTTCCTCCCACCGCTCACTTCTGGCTAGTTTCACTCTGATGCTATCACACAAGGCAAGAATTGGAGTAGGGCCAGCTGGTTGAGGAGCAGGTAGAAAGCAGAGATAGTTGATCCACAGGGGAAGGGAAGGCCCAGCACTCAACATGGTGAGCCTCCAGCCCTACACCTCTATCTTGCTTCACCATGGTAGGTTTTAAGTGGAACTGCACAAATCTCAGTGGTTTGCACAAGAGGTTCTCTTTTGCTTGGGGCTGCAACCAAGCAAACTCAAAACTCAAACTGAAACCCGGTTTAGTCTAGACTATGGAGTTTCAGATGCTTTTTAGGCAAAGCCATAAACTGTCCCAGGCTAGAGAAGCTTGCGGAGAAACTTAGTTGAGTAACTACTTGCAGTGATGTTGTGGTAATAAAATGCTCCCTGGCTTCTACAGTGTTTCATTCCAAGAGACCCCAGAGCCCACAGGTAAACACCAGCTCTTGTTCCCTCTTCTTCGGGTTATCAGTTGCTTTAAAAGGGCAGCAGGGCTTTTCCTCTATCTAGAGGAATTTCTGGGTGGTGTAAGTTGATGAGAACTTAATTTTACACCCTCTGGTCCTGTTACTCCAGCTTAGAGGACAAACAGGGGTGGGAAAGGCATGATCTGGAACTCTAGAGCCAATGGAGCAGTCCCCAAGGGTCATTCCAGCAGCCCAAGTGAAAGCAGATCTGTGGTGGGTCTAACTGGCAATCTAAGGATGCGGGGAGCAGAAGAGGCACTAAAAGCATCTGTGCATAGTGATTAGTGTCAATCAGGAACATCTGGCCTTAGGACTTAACTCATTTGCCATCTACATCCATGCAAGGCAGCTATTTAACCATTCACAGTAACAGCACACATCAAGGTTAGGTCAGGAGGTGAAGAACATGAAACTGAATTAAAAAAAAAAAAAAAAAAGTGCAAGGGAATTTAAGAGGACAAAACTTTAGGAGCAGAAACAGGTTTTCTAGGATTAAAAGCTAGGATTAAAAAGCTTGCAAAAGGTGCCAGGGGATCCAGACGTAGCTGCAAGCTGTCAGAGCCTTGCTTATTAGATCTTGCCTTCCAAAAAAGGCCTTTCAACATCACAATATGGGGGAGGGGAGGCAGCTACCAGCCAGATCTCAGTGAGAGGGAAGGGCACCTCGTATTAAATCACTAGCCCTATGACCTGTGGCACCTACGCTTTTTCTTGTAGGTTCCTATCCAAACACCAACCATACCCAAGCCTACGCAATTGAGAATGAGTCATTCCATCCTTCCTGGTTACCTGCTCATCTCTTCTCCTTCTGCCCACTGTTGTCCCAATAGTCTTAATAACGCCAGGTCTCTGCAGGGCAGTGTGTCCAGCAACCGAAGATAGGTTGGGCAGAGGATGGCTGTAAGGATGGGAGCGAGAGTAGGGACTCGACATGGAGGTGATCACAGTAGGCTGCACCATCCACTGCAGATCTTGGCTGGTTGTTATGGCATTAATCGTGGGAATAAAAGCACTGCCGGATCCTGGCATATCTACTCGGAATTTCTAGGAAGAGAGAAAAAAAAAAGAGAGAGAGAAATTAGTATATGCTGATTATGAATATCAGGTGACAGGCAGACATCCTAGGTAAGTATCTCATTAGGCACCTGATCCAGGGGTTAAACACCTGAAGCAGAGGGCCCAGCAACCTGTCAGTATGCAAACTACATAGAGATCTCAGTGTTTCCACAAACAGTCAACCTCTAGCTGCATCTAGCAGAGGGAGTTTCAGCATCTGGCATCCAACTCTCACAGGCTACTTCGGCTACATGCAGAACAGCCCATCCATGTGCTTGTTCCTCAGGAGTGGATAGGGGACAGGGCAGTGGCAGAGACAGCACATGAACAAAATCCCCACAGCAGGACCCTGCGATGCTGAAAGATCAAAGTCATTTTGGTGGCCTTATCAGTCAGTGCCATTCAGTTTTGCTGTATCCCACTTCTGCCTGAGACACTACCATTGAGATTCCTCTACACCTTCCTTGCCCCTCTTATTCTTCTCTGTCTTCTCCACTGTTTCTCTGCTCCCACTGCACACCTCTCTCTGCCCATCTCGTACACAGCATCAGCCCCAGAATAGCAAGTTGTGTCATAGTGTGAAAGGGAAACTGGGGAGTTTCTAGAAAAATACTTCTCCATCAATCCAGAGAAAAGGAAGGGAAACTTTAGCCCTCCAAAGCCACGGCCAAGCACTGTGAAACTGTCTAACAGGGGATCTCTTCTATTCCTGCAGACAGGAGTTTCCCCTTAAATTCTGGCCCCATGCACAAGTGATCTGGTACAATGAGCATCAGTGGCAACTCACATATATGCCTCAGGGCAATGGAGGGCTTCTGTCCTAGGGTGCAAGGGCACACTATATATATATATATATATATATACACACACACACACACACACACACACACACACACACACATATAAAGTTTTCATGTGTCTAGGCATATTTTAATGGCAGCCTATAAAATGCATCTCAGGATTCAGATCTGGCAAGTTCCTTGCAGCTCTCAGCCCAGTCTAGTCAAAACAAGGCAGCAGTTAAACCAAGGCAGTGGGTAATGTGGGTAATGATTGCCTCTAAAATGCTTCTGCTTGTACGCCTTGTTTCAGACAGAGGTAAATCCACCTGGATAAGAGGCTAGGAAAACAAAAGCTTGTCCCCGGAGGGGGAAGCAAGAGAAAGAATGCTTTTGTCTAGGCAGGGATCCTCTCCGGAGGGCTGTCAAGGGTTCGATTAGATTTTACAGGCAGGTCTTGGGCCAACAATCCGAAGTCTGAATACATAGAGGACAATGGGCTGTTAGGACCAGAGATGACAGCAATTAGGTAACAAGTTTACGGCCCTTGCAGTGATCCTCTGTAAATGCATGGCTATGGGTCAACAGAATGACTTCAGAGCAGAGTCAGAAAAATATGTGGGAAAGGACATCACCAGTGAAGAAAGTAGCCCACTTCGGGACAGCACTCACGCCTGTGCTTTATGATAAGGATGTAAACTGGTTCTTTCCTAAAACTAAGGCTAATACCCTGATTGGTTTGGGTCTTTGGGCCAATATCACACAGAGAGCACCCTATTCAAATGAATACCTACTGAATTCAGTAGGCCCGAGATTGCACGAAAATCATCCACTTTGAACACAGACGCATTCCACTCTGGAGTGTAAGACAGGCCAAACTAGGGGGAAAGGATGGGAAGAGATACGAGTAAATCACATTGGAAAAAAATATGCAAGAACCCTCCTCCCCCCGGCACTGAGCCCACAGCCCCAGGCCCAGAGTCTCAGAGAGTCACCTCGGGACCAAAACAGGACCTGCAAAGACTCAAAATCTTAACAAAAGGCCCATCTTCATGAGCTCTCCTGGCTAACTGGTTAGACCCAAGAAGTCTGGAAAAGAGTCAGACTTACAGGTTAGTTCTCTATCCCTGTACAGGAGTTTGTTGAAAATCTCTATTTCTTCCTCCCTTACCAGCGCTGAGCATAGCTGTGACTGTGTGACACAGGACATCCTCATACTCACACATCGTGTGGCCTAATAAAGCAGGGGCAACAGAGGCCAAATTACCAAGAGACTGACATCACAGAGTGAAAGCATGAAGTAGTGAAGCAAATAAAGCCCAGGAGTGCCAGCTAAGAGATCTGGGTTGGGCTTCCAGATTTACTACCGACTTTCTCAGTGGTCCTTAACTTTCTATACAGCTTTCTGTTCCCCCTCTCTGGAAAGTGTGGTATTTTGATTCTTATCCCAATGGCAGTGGGGCTATGAGGCTAAACTAACTATAGCAAGGCAGGTTTGGATCCTCAGAGGGAAAGCGCTAAAGATTTCCACATTAAGGCTCACTGCACACCTGACCTTTGCAGTAATATACATCCTGTCCTTCAGTGACCAGTGACCAGGCAGGAGTTCCTATCCACCAGGTCCAAAAAATTACAGTGATCACCAAATTACCTGGATGAACGAGAGAAGTTTCTCTCTGCCCTAACTGTGACAAGTTGAAGATCAGACCATACAACACTGGAGAGGTCCCCTGCCCCTAGATTTGTAATCAGATCTTGCATTTGCCCTATAATTTGGCCATCACAGTAAGATGTCACTGATCAGGTGTCACTGATCTAGGCCTTCCCCACATACATGGTTCTTGCACTAATAAGAACACTAAACACAGGACAGGAGACTGGGTTACCCGTTTTACTGAGCAAAATCTTGATTCTCTCATAGACAGAGCTTTAACTGCATCCCTAGATTGTGTTAAACCCTGAGACAGGCTTTCTGCAAGCCTAGGGAAGAGAGAGAGAGCTTTTGTGATGGGTAAGAGTATACAGGACAGATTCAGAAAGTGAGGGAAATCCCACTTGGTTCTTGTCTATGGGATGAACCTTCTTTATCACTAACCCTCTTCCTTACCCAGTAACATGGTGTTTAAGCATACTGCTAAAACTCAGAACCCTGTAATTTGGCACAAAAATCATCCACTACTATTGCCCCCCTTTCTCCATCTAACTAATTACAGATTGTGTCAGAGTTTGTCTTAAGACACCTGCTGCTCTAATTGACGTTGGGTCTCTGAGCAGACCAGCACATCTATGTTCCACCTGTGAGCTCAGCTATTTCCATGTTCTGCTCAATCCTTTACTGGCCACAGTTTTCCCAGCAGCAGCTCTCTCCTTCCTATTTCTAGTAACTCCCCAGCTTTAACCCAAGACACTGCACTGCCATTAGTTTCCCCTTCCAAAATGCTACTAGGTTCCCACCACTTGGCTAATGAAACACCAGCTGATCTTCCCCAAATCCATCTACTGTTCTTTCCAGCTCAGCTTTTGTACCTTCTGTTATGCTGGCCCCTCTTCCTGAAACACCCCCCTTGCCCTCATCCACCATGCCATCTTCCTCTCACTCTCTTTATTTCATCCCTATTTCTTGTGCTTGCCCATTCATCGCCTCAGCTTGGATCCCCACATCCACCCTCTCTGGATTGTTCATCTCAGGTCCTCTTTCTGCTCCTAGCCCTTGGGCATCTACAAGGGTGTTCCTGAATTTCATGGAAATGTGCAGCACCATGTAACATGTTCTGTAGTAATAAAACTGCAGTGCCATACGCTCCAGATACCCAGTCTCCCTTGTGGAACAAGCAGCCAGACAGCCACCATGACCCCAGAGCCAGTGCCCTTCCGCTGACCCAAGCAACACACAGATCAAAATACCACGCACAGCAACCCCTGTAGCTTCCCCTTCGCTACGTTATGCCGAGGGCTGAGGTCTGTTTCTATTATAATCTAAAACACGGCACTGAGTAATGGCTTCCTATACTCCATCTCCCAGGGCCATCTCAAAGACAGTGAAATCAGTTCTGCCATAATAATGCTAGGGGATGAGCTAGACCAGTAGGTCACAAGGTCAGGTATGTAGACCAGCAACGGAATAGGGTTTCAGGCTGCCGGCCGTCCATTTTCCCTTCCCTATCTATTTGAGGAGCTTCTGTACAGTTATTTGTACTCTTTTTGCTTACTGAACTGTTCAGATCAGCTGAAGTTAGTCAGGTAGGTGTATGGAGCAGGCACACAGAAACAAAAAAAGCACCCTCCTTGGAAGTTGATACAACAGCTAGGAAAAAGGGGGAACCAGGGGAGCCCAGCAGAAGGTGCTCCTTTCCAACCCAAATGATCCTATAACAATGGAAGGAACCTTCTTAAGCCTCTCTCATGCAAGTAGTTCTCTGCACACACTGGATACTGCAGAAGGAAATCTGCTAGACAGTAACAGCGAGTACACTGTCCTTACTGAAGTCGGGGCTAACCACAAGGCAAGTTTGTGATTAGAATTAGGAGACGGCACAGAACATTTAAAAAAAAAAATATTACAGTGCTGCGCTGTGTGGCTCGAATAATTAAAAAACATCAACATTTTGGCTCAGAAATGCAGTTTCCACTCAAACTTGTGACTGATGCAACTTGTCTGGCTTCTAAAGCGGGAAATAAAGATTCAAAAGAAATGAAAAATCTGCAAGATGCTTGTTTTTTGTGGTGATAAAATTGCTTATTTCCACAGTAGAGAATCAACAGAATAGACCAATTTCTAGGACAGAGGCAAAGCTTTTGTCTACAAGATCTGCAAAGATCAAGGGGAAAAAAGACACACAAGAGCCTTGAGAAATCTCCTAGATTCTTAAAGAAAACACTTATGTGCTGCCTAAGCCAGCATCCTGATCTCAGCCCTATTAAGATAGTAACCTTAGAAACTACATTCTGGCGCGCATATCAAACAACAAACACACTGGCAGTTTGAAGGAAAAGAAAAAACAAGAGGGAAAAATCAAATTGGCTCATTTGGGTCAGACTTCATTAACACACATTCAGCACATCCATTCAGTGTGTCATAGCCTCCTTAAAAAGCCACACGATGCACGAGACTTACTGAGATTGAAACAAAAAACAAAAGAAAAGAAAACAAAAGAACTCCAGAGTAATCCAAGCAGTTTCAATTTCTCAACCCCACCCCTCACCCCTGCCCTGCCTTTGCATTTACTGTAAGGATGAATAATCCAGTTCCAAACTACAATCCTTGGAAACTTCACATCCCTCGGAGGAACAGCCTACAGAGGGCACCAAAGAGGTGTGTTTGGAGAGAGCTGGGAAATCTTCAGAGTCATTTCTGGTAAAAGTTCTTTGATGTGAGGAATGTCACGGGCTGGTACGGTTGGCAAAGTTTAATATATTGGGCGATTTTTTTTTTTAAACAAGCCTTCTTGATGCAAAAACAGAAACACGCCTCACTTTGCCAGGTCGTTTGCACACGTTGCACAAGAAATAATAATAATTTCGAAAAAAACAAGTGCAACCCTGGAAAAAATTTTTAAAAGAGAGAGAGCGAGCGAGCTAGAGAGAGGACAGCTGATGTAAACAAGTTATGAAATAACCCAGGTTTGTGTAACTGGTCCGATTGTGTAATGCCTTCCACAGAAGCCATGAATTTAGTCTGTGCAGGCAAATAAGCCTTTCTGAGGTAATTTCCTAGGAAACTGAAGAGAAAAAGGCCCATTAAAAAAAATCACCAGCCTTTTAGTTTTGTGTATTCACATAGCCTCAACAGGAAATATCCTCCATTCTTCAGTTTCCAATATTATTCCAGATCAGCAGCTTACCAAAAGACAAAAATGTTAACTAAATCACATGAGCCTTGGAAAAATAAGAACTTGTATTCCTGATGGTCAAAGAGAGCCGGAAAACTGATCAACAATAAATACCAACCAACATTCAGCCAGCTGGGCAATGTCCAAATAGCAGGAGAAAGCAAAACTATCACTCCCTGGGCACTCCGAACCTCTGGCTGAAGCACAAATGCATTCCATCCTCACAGACAGACAGGGTGCTTTGGGTAGATGCAATCTCTTTTATTAGACCAACTAAAGAGTTGCAAAAATTGTTCTTTGCAAGCTTTTGGGCACAGACGCCCTTCAACTGACAATCCTCAGACAGGCACTATTAAAAAAAAAAGGTGGGGGGGGAAGAGGGAAGAGAGCATTTTGAACTGAGTTTCTTTAGAGGCCTTAAAAAAATAAATCAAATAAAGACCACTTTGAGAGATGCCATTTCCATTTCAACTCAACTACACTAAAGCATCTGGAAACCAAGTCTCCCAGCACCTAACCCAGTAACACAGATGTGAAGAACCTTAGGCTGATGTAGTTCAGCTCAGGAAAGAGCCAGCCTGAGAGAAAGAGAAGGAAGGAGGGTCCAAACTGAAACAAAAGTAGAGGAGAGAAAAAAAATAAAGCAAGAGAGGAAGAGATTCACAGATATTTTTTGTTGCTGTTATTTTTAGTGGCATTACCTGGCAGATTCCTCGGCTTTGAAAGACAGCTGTAAAATGCTAAAAGGGACCGCATAAGGAGGCAAGGTTGCCTTAATGTAGTATACTATTAGGAATTGCAAAATCTGCCAGTGTGTTGCAGCTCACTGAGAATTAGCCAACACTTGTGCTCTGCTTCATCAGTGGCTCTGCTCTACCTATGGGTGGGTGGATTGCTTTAAAAACTCATTCTTTCTTCCTTTCAGGGTTTTAAAATAACTTTCCACTAAAGATCCCACGAAGTCATAGGCATTTTCTTCACCAGAGGTATAAAAAGCCCCAGCTACAACTGCGACCCCCCCGCAACCACTTACATGCTTTCTGAATTTCCATAATAAAAATGAGGAGCAGGAGGCCCTCTGCTGTAGCTAGCTAGGTACCCGAATTTCTGCCAAGTATCAGGTCAGGGATTGCTATTAACGAACTGAATTATCCAAGCAGGACATAGAAAAGGCTACTGTTTTCCAAGGGAAATTCCTCAAGCAAGGGAGCACATGCTCTCAGACAATTCCCATCCTACTGTTGAAAGCAGCACTTTCCACAGAGATCTCCTTTATCTCCAAGGGTTTGAAGCCACCCTAACCCGCATGGAGGTGATTATAGTGGTCAACTCTTGGCTAAAAACAATGAAGGACCGTCTCTACCCTCTCTACTCAGAGAAGTTGCCTGCGGAGGTCAGGACCAGAAATAATTTCTCATGCCCAACCTCCCATCAAGGTTTGGAGACGTTGCGTGGCATTTGGAGGGGGGTAAATGTAAACACTTGTATCATCTCATTTGGGTCTCCGGTGTGGTTGGACAGACAGCTCTGACAGCTTCGGGGGGTCCCTTCACCTCCTAAAAAAAAATCAATCAATCAAGGGCTCTCACTTTCCGACTTTATATCTCACTCAGTCCTTCTGGTTTGGCCCCAGTACCTTACTTCCTTAGCCCAGCCCGCACATTCATGCCCTGCCTTCCACTCGGCCACACATCTGCCCCCTTCCAGGCACAGCACTTTGGGCAAGGACTAAAACGTGGGCACGAGAGTCAAAAAGAAATAAAACAAATAAATAAATAAATAAAACCAAGCTAGTTGAGCGAGCACGAGCCGGGACAGCTTCTGGCACCCGAAATCTTCCCTGGCGGTGGCCATGCAGCAAGAGAAGAATTGCCCCAAACAGGCCAGAGGCAGCCGGGCAGTGTTGGGACTGGCCCGCTGCTTCCCATTCCTCTCCACGTCGGTGCCCAGCCGCTTGCGGGCCAGTTTCAGTCCCCGGGAGAAGAGCCACTGCGGCGGGAGCCCCCTCCCCGAGCCCCCGGGAGCGGAGCCCGGCCCCTCACACTCACGCGCGGCTGCTTCAAGCCCAAGCTCACTCCAGCAGGGGCCAGCAGAGCCCAGGGGAGCGAGCCACCTAGTCCCCGGGCTGCTCCTGCGGCCCAAGCAGGGAGAGGCCGGATCCGGCGCGCCTGGGTGTGGCGCCGGACTTCGCTCCCTGCCCCGCCGGGACCGGGCGGGGAGAGGGCGCCCCCCTACCTGCTGCGCGGCGCCGCCGGAGTAAGGCTCGGGGTGTCCCGGAGAGCCCGTGCTGCCCCGCGAGGACGTGTCGAAGCTCCCGGGATAGTCCTGGTACATGTCCGCTGCCCGGGGCGCTCCAAGGGCTCGGCCCGGGCCGGGCGGGGGCCGCGGCTGTGCCTGCGAGTGTGCGCGTACGTCCCTGGGGTCTGTGCCTGAGTGTACCTGTGTGTGGGTGGGTGTGTGCGAGTGTGTGCCTCTATAAGTGTATGAGTGTGCGCCTCTGTGTGTGTGCTTACGAGTGTATGAGTATGTGTGTGTGTCTATGAGTGTGTGAGTGTGAGTGCCTGTACCTGAGTGTGAGTGCGTGTGAGCGTGCCCCGTGTGCGCGGCGGTACCTGCGGGCGCGCGTGTGCCTGTGGCTCTGCCTGTGTCCGTGTCCTTGAGTGTCTGGGCGCGAGGGGGGGCCAGTCCCACCCCCCGAGCCCGCGCGCCTCCCCGCTCCGCCCGGGGCGCTC
>NW_005841862.1:131916-138395 GCF_000455745.1 Alligator sinensis | reverse complement strand
CCCCCCGCTCACAGGCACGCCCGGGCCGGGCACGACTTCCCCGCCACGCGCCCCCCCCGCCATGTGCGGCCGCGCGTCACCACCCTCCGGCCCCGCCACCTGCGCGGGGGGTGGAGCTGGCCCCCCTCCCCCCAGCCGGGAGGCACCACGCCCGCGGGGGGGAGGCGGCAGCAGGAACCGCCCCCGCGTGCTCAGTGTGGTGCCTCCCCCCACACTCCGATTGGTTCGTTCCATTGGCGTGTGTTGCCAAAAATGGGCATGTGCGTGCGACTACGCGAGCGCGGGTTTCCTTGGTTCGGATGACGCGTTCCAGGAGGGATTCCCTGGCTGCGCGGCTCAGCTACCGGCGCTTAAAGGGGCAGACGCCGCGTCGTGGGGGAGGTGCAGGGTCCGGGTTCCTTCCCTCTCTCCGCTGCCGCCCCCATGCCCTGACTCCACCGAGACCACCCCCCCCGACCCTGTGAAGGTGGCCGAGCGGGCAGCCACTTCACGGGAGTCACCAGATAAACCCGTGGGCTTCCCGCAGGAACCACGTGTGGCGCCCTCCCGCCGTGCTCTCGGCCAGGGTCCGTTTCTCCAGGCCCCCTGAAGACCTGGCAGGCCAGGGGAAATGTGATCTCTCTTACTGGACCAGAGGGGAAATTTTTATTTCCTTGAGGAAATTGTTCTTTGCAAGCTTTGGGGCATCCGGGGTGCGTCTACACATTCATTAAGGGCACATCTCGGCATGCACATTTACTGCACAGTAACTGCAATTGCCACCCTACATGTGCAACCCTGTACTGTGCAGTAGCTATGGTGACTTACACCAACTTGAATGTAAATTTGATACCTGCATCATACAGGTATCAAATTTACACCCAATTAGTTACCACACAGTAAGGCACGTGTAGACACCTTGCTGCACAGTATTACTCTGTGTGTGGACTGACTTGGGACTAACTTTAATCCTACAGAGAGTTATTGCACTTCAATGCCTGCACATGTAGACACCGGTCTATTCCTGCTTACTGTACAGTAACGTACTGCACAGTAAATTTAAGATACGTGTGTAGACACGCCCTACTGCTCCTTAGATACTGTGCATTTGGTTTAGTATGTCCTTAATAAAGCACCAACTAAATGCGCAGTACCTAGAGTTACTGCACAGTAGCACCAGCACATGGTGATTTAGTGATGCTTACTGAGTGTTAGCTTAATAACATTGTGCAGTAGTCTATTAGCATGATTTTTGCCGTGACACGCTACTGTGTTACTAGGCCAATACACAGTAAGCGTCTTGTGTAGACGTGCCCAGGGAGTCGTCTGCTGTTTGCCTTCTCTCCTGGGTCGAAATGGAAGCTTAAGCCAAGATGCAAAATGCAGGTCTGTGAAAACACAGATGCACGGCAGGGAGGATCGGAAGCAATAGGGGTGCAAACACTTATGCCAGATTCGCCAGACAAACCCAGAGTTTTCTACTATGAACCCACAGTGTCACAACTGTTCTGCCCTGCGGACATCCGCTACTGCCCTGATTCTCAACCCCGCCCCCCTTCCCCTCCCCAACAGTCGGAAAGTCGTCGGGCGACACTGGTGCTGTAAGGTGGGCAAACACGTGGGGGTCACCAGATAAACCCAGAGATTTCCCACAGGAACCCAGTGTGTCGTACCTGTTCTGCCCTGCTGTGGTTCCCCCCTGCCATGACTCTCAGCCAGGGGTGTCCCCTCCTTTGAGATCCTCCTAAGGGTGGCAGGTGAGACAAGTGCTGTGAAGGGTGCAGAGGCTTGCCGGACAAACCCAGGGATTTTCAATGGGAATTCTGTGTGTCACACCCCTTCTGCCCTGCTGTGGTTCCCTACTGCCATGACTCTTAACCAGGGGCCCCCCACTCCCTGAGATCCTCTTAAACGCAGCAGGCAAGATGAGTACTGCGCAGCGTATACACACTGGCTGTGTCTACATGAGATGCTTACTGCGCAGTAGCTCGTTACTACTGTGCAGTAGTGTCACATGGCACAAACCGTTATGTGACACTACTGTGCAGTAGTAACGAGCTACTACACAGTCAGCATCACCAGGAAGCTGTGTTGGGACGCTACTGAGCAGTAGCTCCACTTACTGAGCAGTCATTTCGTACTTGGGCATGCAAGTACTAAATGACTGCATTTAGTACTTGGGCATGCAAGTACTAAATGACTGTGCAGTAACAGCTGTGCAGTCAGCATCTTGTGTAGACATGGCCACTTACATGGGATTCACCAGATAAACCTGGCGTGCATCCCCTGCCATGCATTTGCATTTTCACAGACCTGCATTTTGCATATTGGCTTAAGGTTCCCTTTGACCCTAGAGAGTAGACAAACACCAGCAGACTTTCCCTATGCCTGAGGAAGGGCACCTGTGCCCAAAAGCTTGCAATGGACAATTCTTCCAACTATAAAATATATCACATTTACTCAAAGGACCTTGTTTGCCTTTGTCCTTAGACCAACACCCAAATAAACCTGGAGATTTCCACTGGGAAATCCAGTGTATCATGCCTGTTCTGCCCCGCAATGCTGCTTCTAAGCTCCTGGCAGCAGACATGGTGCTTTATTACAGCGTTTCTTTTTCCTGTCATTAAAAAGAAGTGAAATTAGTTTTTCAAATAGGGTGCTGCTACGTTCAGGAAAGTTATGGAGGGGCGCCGTGAGTCTAACGTGGTTGAGAACCAGTGATCTGCACAGTGATTCTCAGCCAAGGTGCCTGGAGATCCTTTCATGGGATGCCAGAGGGTGCCATGCAATGTCAGCACTGTAAGGAATGCAAGCGTGATTTCCAAGATAAACCTAGAGATTTTAAATAGGAATCTGTAGCATGAAAAGCATTCTGCTCTGCTGTGGGCTTGCTGAGCTCTTTGCCACAGAAGAATTGCTCAAGTATTTTTCTGCACTCAAAAACCAAGTGAAAATTTAAGAGTTGGCATTTTCTGAGGTGCTCCTTGGGTCTAGAAAGGTTGACAACCTCTGCTCTACACTCTGGGTTGCCCATCTGCAAAAGGGATGTCACAAATCCTATCACCCAGAGCTGGAGTATTTTTTTTAATTAATTTTTGCAAAGCACTTTGATTTGAAAGGTGGTGCATGTATGTTATTTACAGACCTCTGTCTCAAGGTGTGTTAGCAGCACTGCTTGAACACACTTTATTGCATGCCAGCAATTACCATGTTCCCCTAGGTGGAACAACAGCCACTTACTATTTGTCAGTCTCTGCCAGTGCAGGTCATCAGAGCACATGGGGCTGAATAGGAACCTGCAAATCAGCGTTTCCCTTCACAGCTTTAGCAGTAAATATAGAAAAACTTGTGACCCTATTATCTTTAGATATGACTAAATCCCACAGTTTCCTGCATGTGACATTGAGTGCTTTGGTTTCTGAAATGGAAGAACTTTTTTCCTAAAGGTTTCTAAACAACTAGCCATTGAAGCCTCTAGGAAGTGGTAAATGGGTGGAAACTGGAAAAAAAGATTATGTGACATTAAACATCAGTGAAAGATGTCAGAATTGATAGGCCAAAGGGCTTCCCAGCCCAGCCCCTCCTTCAGCCTCTTTAGCATACTACTGCTGCTAAAATCATCTCCTACTGCTGCTGCTGCTCCACCCTCTCAGTGCAAATTCTCTTTTCAGGTCCTCCACAGTTCGCTTCTGTGTGTGTATCTCACCTTCCTTGCCTTCCTCAGCTCTGTTGGGCTGCATACCCTGCTCAAACCTTTTTTCTTTGAATGCTGCCTGTGTTTCCTTCTACTCTCAATTTTGTGGTTTCTTTCACCCTACTCTGTGCATTTGAAAGCAGTCTCCTCCTTGTGTCACGAGTTTTCTCCCTTGTTCTTCCAAGTCTCTGTTTGAGAAATAATAAACCTTTCTTCCTTCCCCTCACAAAACCAGTGATGCTCTGGTGATGCTGGGTATGCATAGTTAGGGTCCCTCTTGTTTTTAACTCTTCTGCCTCCTCCTACAAATGTATTTGTCTGCTTGTGCACTTTAGTACGTAGGCATTGTTTTCCCTATCATATTTATTGGAATCACACTGCAAAACCCTCAGAAACCAGGTCTTACTTTACATTTAGAATTAAACATGGACACTATGAAGCTGTGTATACATGACTTATAATAATAATGTTATGTGTGTATCCACAGAATGTGTACAGAATAGTACTCTCTTTCCATGATAAGCATTTACCCTGTTCTAGGGCAATTACCTATAATGAAGAGGCTAACCTACACTATAGCCTTCTGCTGGCACACCTATGTTGCTCAGGGTTGTGAAGACATGTGATACTTGATTGACAGAGCTGTGCTGGTCCAAGTCTGTAGTGTTGATATAGCTATGCTGGCTTTTACTCTTCTAGCTTGTTACACTCAGGGGAAAGATTGCACGCTTGCTACAGCTTTGCTAGTAGGGCTGGGTCTATACTAGGAACCCATTGCAGGTAGTGTACTGATATCCTTATACAGGTCAGGTGGTCTGGTCTCTATAATCTTGTCAGTCCTTGACTGTTTGGACAAGAAGTAATTTAGGATGAAAACTGAACTTGATTATTGTTGAACATTTTCCACTAGGAACTGGCCTTAGAACCACTCATTTTTGGTGCCTGAATCTGTGATGGCAACTTCAGGATACTACAAAGCTGCCTGGATGTAGCAGGAACCACGCTGGGAGGGTTTGAAGACTGGTGGAACTCAACTAAGACACGGTACCATGCAGTTTCCTTTGTTGTATTAATGAGCACAGAAAGAAAGATAGCAAGCTTAGGTCATGGCCAGGGTGTCAGACATTGTCCTTACCACAAATACTAGTTTTTCGGTAGGCAACTAGAAATGCTGGTTACAGATTAGGAAAACACTGGGCGTGTCTATAAGAGACCTTTAATGTGGAGCTGCCTAATTAGCTCACAGTAAACATCTGAGCATCTACATGTGCCATGCTATTAGGCAGGGGTAAACTAATTAATTCTGCAGCAGGTTAGTACTTGTAAATACAAGTACAATTCTGCCGCTCTGCAGTAACACGTGTAGATGCTGACCTGGCTGGCTGGGGCACAAGGGTGCTTCAGTGCAGGGGCTGCCTGCTGGCTAGCCCCACACTGGAGCACCCTTATGCCCCAGCCAGCTCCTCCGCAGCACACTGAGCTGGGGGGAGCAGCCCCAGATTGGCAGGCTGACCCCATCTGCCAACTAGGGCTGCTCAGACCCAGCTCAACGTGCTGTGGTCCTGGGTGTACATGCAAACAGTACAGCCGGGAGCAATAAACTCTGGCAGATATGCTCTGGAGTTTATTACTTTGGATTAATTGTACGTGTAGACACACCCACTGATGCCAAAACTGAATGGCATACTTTTTATTTAGTCCTCCCTGGCAAGGTCCACCCAGCATTTAGCATAGCTCCTTAATTGCCATGGAAGAGACAGCAACTGAAGTTCAAACTATAAAATCCCATGATGCAACCTCAGTAACAAAATATTTTCCCATCACCACTCAGCTGAGAGTTCTGGGGTTTTTTCCCCCTTGTCCTTTTGACTTTTCTTTCCTGAGAATGAGTTTGGCATTAATAAAGAATTCCAGCTCGTTTTGGACAGTCTGAAAAGCAGCAGCACATCCAGGAGATGGTGTTTAGCACCTGACAAGTCAGTGATTTGGGAGTAAATCTCCTGCTGATGCTATTTGGTTTTCAGCACCTTCATTTTCCAGGCAATTGAAATTCTTGGTCCAAATTAGCTGGTCTATTTCATGCACTGCCTAACTTGAGGGGAGGTGGGGCTAAGGCTATAAAAATAAACCAGTGCCTCCAATTTGCATTGCATTAGGAGTAGGGGGAGTGCGGGGAGAATTGCTTTAATAGGCACTGTGAGTCTATGACGTTGTTTTTCTCTTTCACTGTACGTCAAACAGATGAGTTGCACATGCTTGATCTCCCCCAGTGGAAAGAGAATTCGTTTAAGATGTGAGAGGAGTTAGCCTGCAGTTTTTCTGAGATGAACACTGAAATAAGAAATAATTTACACAAAAGGTTCCTTTGCTTTGGTCATCCTTGAGTGGTCCTGGGATGGATCAGGTAGTGGCTACTTCTGGCCACAGGATGCCAGATTGCTCCTGCTTTGACCTGGGATAATGAACCCCACTATTCTGAATATTTCACCAGCTCAGGTGGTAGGCTTGCCAGCATTTAGCAGGGCTGTTCAGGTCACAAATGTCAGTAGCTGGTTAGACAATAAACTTAAGCAACAGGAGGAGGAACCTATGCCCTTAGCTCCTAGCTGGAGAGAAGGCAATTCATTAGCATCCCATGCCTCCTACTCTTTATAAGACCTCCATGAAGCCCTGCAGGGTTTCAGCTCCACAAAAGGGGGAGAACTTGAGGGGGACCAGAGGGGTGGCTAGCAGTTCTCCTTTCACCTCACACTCACAGCTTGAGGCAGTCCAGCTTATTGCAGATCTAGCCTGTAGCCACTGACAG
>NW_005841862.1:104470-131898 GCF_000455745.1 Alligator sinensis | reverse complement strand
GCATCTCCTCAAGTTCGGCAGGCTGACTGTAGCACCAGCCAGAGGAGCGTGGATCCCACACACCTGGCATTTCATATCTCTGGAAGGAAACTGCAAGCTGAAATTGGGGACGGGAGTGCCTCTTTAACTCCCCTGTCTTTGCAGGACACAAGATCATCAATAGCACCATCCACTGGAAGATCTCAAATACCAAGTCAGCTTCATAATAGCTGGACAAGGCTTGTATACCTATCACCATTTCACAGGCAGGGAAAGCACGGCAGAGGACTGCACTGACTTGTCTATGATTATTCTGTTGAGTCACAAATGAACTTGGAATCCAGGTCTCCTGGCCTGCAATATTGTGGGTTAACTACTAGAGTAAGGTACCTCCAGTGTACATACAGCATGTGGGGCATTAGTGCTACCCTACAGCCCAGAGAGAAACACACTGAAGCAGAGAGGTAACTGGCCAGTAGTACTGTGCCCTGGTGGTCAGCAGCAGATGGTGCAGTGACTGGAGTTTCACTGCTGCTGGGAAAGATGTCACCTGCCTTTGTTTTCTACTGATGTGTGTCAAGTGGCCTAAAAACCCACTGGTTTTCAGCAACAAAAAAGGTGACATCTTCCCAGCAGCAGCGGACCTCTAATCACTGCACCATCTGCTGCTGACCTCCAGGGCATAGAACTACTGGACATGTGCCACAGCTCCTCTGCCCTGCTTGCTGCAGGATCTGGAACTGCTCCAGGGACAGTGTAGGGTGCAAGGACAGGAGGGTGAAGCTTCCCTTAGCTCCATTCTGGAACCGTCTCCATCCTTTTATGCTGCCCCTGGGGTTTGTGCCCCATTCACCCACCAATTGTTAGGCTGCTGTTTGGAAGCACTCTTCACAAACACTTTTCTGGCAATGGCTCGTGGCTCATCAAACCAACATTATACCCTGCCTGACCGCAATTTGCCTTATACCAGTGGTTTTCAACCTGTGGTCTGCAGATTATGTCCAAGGCAGGGGTGGGAAAAAAGCAGCCCGTGGGCTGGATCCAGCTCACCTGATTGGATCCAGGCTGTGAGCAGTAACTTGCTAATGACTGGATCTAGCCTGTGGCTGCCCCTGCAGCACTCCACAGGGGGCTGAGCCCTGCCTGCTCCTGCCTGGGGCAGCCCGTGCTGTGCCTGCATGCACTGGCCCTAGCCCCAGCCAGTGCACACAGCTTCCTGGTGGGGCTGCTCCTGGTGCTGCTTGGCTCCCCTGGTCTTCAGCAGCTCCTCCTCATCCTGTATCTGCTGCACCACTGTGGATGTGGGGGGAGCTGCAACTGGGCAACTCCTGCCCCAGTGTGCAGGGCTGCAGCTCCCAGCTGCCTTCCACCCACTCCACCTGCCCAGAGTGATGAGGAGACACCTGTGGGTGGCCAACTGGGTAGAAGGCAGCTGGGAGCTGGAGCCTCACATGCTGAGGCAGGAGCTGCTTGGCCGCAGCTTCCCCCCACACCTAGGGTGGTGCAGCAAGGGCAGGAAGAGGAAGAGCCACTGGAGGCCAGGGGAGCTAAGCATGACCTGGGCAGCTGGAGCCACACTGGGAGCAGCCACATTGGGAAACTGCACAGGCCGGGGCAAGATGGTCTGGTGGGTGTGGGCAAGAGTGTGGCACAGGTTGCCCTGGGTGGGAGTGGGCAGGGCTCAACCCCCTGTAGAGTGCTGCAGGGGCAGCTGCTGGCCAGATAGGGGAGGGAGGGGGCAGACTGCACCTGCACCTACACTGCACCACCTGGTTAAGCTCTGCTGCACATGCCAACTACCCCTGGCCAGCTCTCAGGACCTAGCACATTAGCAGCTCCCCACACTTGCACACCTACACACCTCCTCACACACTCCCACATACCTCCTCCCCACACACACACATACCCACCCACATCCCCTACACAATATGCAAGAGTAAGAATTCATTTTGAGCTACTAGGCAATCCCCTCTATATACACTACTCAAAAACCCCACCATAAATCAGGACAAAACCATGCTCAGGCACTATTTACTATTTAGCCATGAGGTTCATACATGCATCATTGTTGACGGCTTGTAAATCTGAGGTTGAACACTGCTGTAAGAACTGTGGCTAGCAGCATGTCTATAGCCTCCCTGCCCCCACCCCCACCCCATTGCTGTAGATCTGAATGGTTCAGCTGATGGTGCAGCTAATATCATCTGAAGATCTGCCCCAGTCTGAGTAAGTCAACATGGCCCAATTACTCTGCTAAGGAAATTAGCCCTGATCAACCACTCGTATTCACATAAGCTCCGGAAATGAGGTGGTGAAGTTGCCTTGAGGGCTGCCCCAAGAACAGCTGCCCAAGGTGCCTCCCAGGGGTATCACCTCACTTCTGAGGCTGATGTATGTGGAGTGGGAGTGGCTGGGTGTGGCTTTTTTCTTCAGTGGTGTGACTGAGCTCCTGGCTGCCAGGGCACAGACCTACCCTGGGAGTCCTGGGCCTGGTTCTACTCCAGTTTTATACTGGCTTTGCTAGATTCACTCCTGGTGGGAGTGCAGAATCAGTCTCTTAAAGGGATCAGCTTTCACAAGCAAAGGGTGCATCTACATGTGAAATTAATGCAATGCAATAAACTCCAGAGCAGTTTCAGCCCTTGCCAGCTGAGACAGCAGCACTTTGAGCCAGGGTGGAGCAACCCCAGGCTGGCAAGGGGGATCAGCCCCAGGCTCCAGATGGCGTTGTCAAGTGGCAGAGGGGCTGGCAGAGGGGAGTCAGGTCCCAGCTGGCTGGGATGACCAGGCACAATTTGCACCCAGACAGTTATGGTCTACACATGCATTCAATCACACTTAATGAGTCGGCCATAAGATAGTACTGTCCCCAACAGTACCATTGCATGGCAGAATTAATTTACTGCACCCTAATATCAGCATAAGCGTAGATCATGACACTTTACTGAGGAGCTAATTGCTCTACTCCACAGTAAAGCGCACGTGTAGATGCATCCAAAAAGACTTTGCCACTCATCTCACCTATGAGAAGACAATCCTCCCTGGGTAGCTCCCGTTTTGGTCAGTCCCTTTGTAACAAGTTTTTTGAGCAAAATTGCTTGAAAGAAACCTCAGTCATGGCGCCCCAGACACACATTCATCTCTGCATGTAGGCTGGGCTGCATTGTGCAATAAACCACCTTCCCAGAAAACAAGAGATAACATGCATGCCTGCCTAGTCTGTTCTTGCCTGAGCACTAGGCAAATCAAGACCAACCCAGGTTCCAGGGCAAGAGAGGATCACTGCAAGGCAAGGGAGGCTTTGGTGCTGTGTGCTCCTGAACTTCTGCAGCAGCTTGGAGACAGGAACAAAAAGCTCAGGGCAGTGCTTATGCTTCCCTGGGAGGACCAGGAATCAAGGACACTGGGCACCTCTTCAGAGTGTGCCCTCTACAATTTGCCCAAAGTAGCACAGCAAGTCAGCCGCACACTCAGGAACTGGATTCATATTTCCCCACCTTCTTTCCCCTCCCACCCTGAACTCAATCCATTAGACTGTGCTGCCTTTTTCAAGACACAGGAAACCAAGTGTAGATCCCTGTGGGAACTGCAGTTATAATCACTTTTTTAGATATGCTGAGGGAGAAAAAAGCCTTCAGATGTGACCTACAAAGAAGCTTATACTAAGTACCAACCTCTCATCTTAAAGGTGAACTACAAAGGGAAAAAAAACCCTTAGACACAACATTCCCACCCATCTCAACCTTCGGCTGGGAAAGCTGCAGCTCAGGTTTCAACTGGTTGTGACATCACAGGCCTCCAGGAAGAGGAGAGAAGTCAGGACATGATATTCCTGATATTTCTAATGGGAGAAAGAAATAGCAAATCATTTTTGGAGGGTGAGGGGCCTTGGCACAAAGCAACAGGGAGAGGCATGCAAAGGGCTTTCTTCCTTCTTACGGCTCACATTTAAATAACTATGTTACTGGCTTCCTGCATAACTACCAGCACTACTAGTTTTGACCTTGCCTTCAAGTACACCTCTGTTAGCTGCCCAACCTTTTCTGCCCTGTTGCATTGTGAAGACAGTATCCACTGGGTTTTTGTCAGGAAAAAAATCAAAGTTCGTGTGTTCAGGAATAATAATCTTCCTAACAAATGTCATTCTCCAAGTGCAAAAAAAATGCTTTCTCAAGTATTAAGGTGTGAGGAGGTTGGTGTAGCCTCTGGGAGACATTTCTAAGCCACCATGTCACTGTTAAGCGTTAGTTGCTTGTTGAGTACCCCAGCGCATACAAGACACAGAATACAGGTGCCCCTTTCTCTTTTTCTCCCCCCAGAAGTGTTTCAATCCATGATTCTGGGACCACCTTGCATCTGGCTGTAGTGCTTATTGTGATGGTGTGTAGTCAGTCTGTCGCTCCCATATTCATGTTAGCAACCCCATTGATTTCAATGGGACTAATTACATGCCTATGGTCCAGATCCAGCAAGGTACCTTATCTTCAAGGATATGAGTAATTCCACTAAATGGATCTTAACTGACTTCAATGAGCTACTCACACCCTTAAGTGCTTTTCCAGGTTAGGATCTAAATTGCCATGAAGGTAAGGCTCTGCAATCCACCCCATTTGCATCCATGGAGCTATTCACAGCGTTAGTCACTGCAGATGAGCAACCTGGTCCTAATAGGTAGTTTTCAAGCCTCAAATGTACCCAAACAACCCTCTCAGCCAATCAGCGGCAAGGGGCCGGGGTAGCAACTATTTTGCCTGTTTGCCTGCAGCCCCCTTTGTAACATATTGCATGGCCAGGAGGACTGCTGGCTCCCACTAGGGAGCCAGCATTGTATTTTTAATAAGGTTTCGGGGCAGGTGGAGGATTGGGGTCTTTTTGTCCGTGGATTTCGTGCAGATAGCCCTATTTCACAATTTCCACTAAATCCACGCAATTATGATTTGAGTAGGTCCCTAACTAGAAGCTGAACAAACAGTGCCACTTTGGTACAAGCCTTCACCTCTCTGCTTCTCCCAGGCTCATCCTGGCTTTTAGGGATGAAGGGCATCAGAATTGTGCACCTTTCATTTCCCTGACCCTGGGCTGCTGAGGCACTGTAGTACTCAGTCACCTGAGATCTGTCTACAAGGCACAAGACTGTGCTGTGTGGAGAGACTTAGGCTAGCAGTGAATGATCCTGCTTAGCTACTGTGGGGGAGTCCTGCTTCTGTAGCGCTTGTTCATAGAACAGGGTGCTTGGGCCACTGGCATCATGTGCGGAAACTACCAAAAGCTAGCTAATTACAATAGTCCTGTGCATTAACATAAGCTTGAAATTTGTAACTATTACTTCAAAGAAACTTTAACTCTGACCTCTCAGCTCTTCTACTGCCTTTCTAAAGAGAAGGAAAGATTAAGGGTGAGGTCATACAGCATAGTAACTACGTTTACCCCAATTTACTCTAAAGTAAGGAGCAGACCAAAAGCACCATGCATCAGCTACCCTGCAGTATCTGTTTACATGTATGCTTTTGCCTTATGATAAGTGAAAGCCAAAGCTCAGGAACTTACCCCTCTCTGAGGGCTGAGCTACTGCATGGTGTCCACTTATTACAGAATAAAAGCATGCACACAGGTAGTTACTGAAGAGCAACAGAAGCATGGAAAGCCCTGCCTTATTTCACCCCACAGTAAATTGATTGTCATACTCTTGGCTTTGCTTGTGGGATGCTCGTCTTGGAGTTGCAAGCATAGCTGCATGTGTCCTATATCCCCAGGCTCCCTCTGCAGTGTGAATGGGGCAGACTCTCTTCCACATGCCATTCGAGAAAGTCCCTGTCTCTGACTAGTGAGGTCCTTCAGGTGACTGAGTCAGGCTCTTTTCTGCCTCTGATTATGAGGTGATGAAAGAAGAATCACTTCCTAAGGCCCGATCCTGCTGCTATTTATTATCCAAGGGCTGCACTTCCAGGATAGGATCGTGCCTTCCCTTACAAAGCGTTTCATATGGTAGAACCTGGCTACATTACTGACCTCAGGCCTGAGTCTCTCCTTATAAACCCATTAGTGTTAAGTGCTATCACTGCTGTCAGGGATGGGGAACTTTTCTGTGGTAGTGTGTTACACCCACTTTGTATTTACTTTGCCCTGGTAGAAATGACTATGTAAGGTGCAGGACAGTGGGGAATTGAGGTAAGCCCTTAGGCTTCAATCATAGCATGTGGAGGTGAGTTTCACAGACAAATCATGCACTGAATAGGGGCTATTCTCTACTGACACTGTTACACATAGTAACACGACACCCCTTCTTGTGCCCCACCCTGAGAGAGACTGAATCCTAGAAACCTCCCTTGGACTCTATATGCTCAGCACCTCCCGTGATCCTGATGCCTAATTTCCACTGAGAGGATACAGAACAGCACTGTACAGATTTTAAGACAGCATCTAATTGTGGGATCAGATTAGGCCTTCACAGGGAAGATTCTCCCACATCTGCATACTGCAGAATTTCTTGTACCATCTGCTGAAGCATCTGGTGCTGGCCAATGTGAGAGAGAGGATACAGGAGTAGATGGACCACCCGTATGAGCGAGTTGGACAGTTCTCACATCGTATTCGTTCCCCTCCACCCCCAAAGCATTCCGTGAAGAGTACAGAGAAAACAAAGATGTGTAAGGGGTAAGAAGCTATTCCTCATGACAGCAGAGGATAGACAGACACAGGAGAGCTAGCATCTGTGCATAGACCTGACCTTTCTGCTGGTTACCTTCCCATGGCTTGATGTGAAAGAGTTTGACACAATTCAAACTGAGTGCTGTTATTGGTTTCCCAGCACTCAGGGGAATGTGTCACCAATAACAGACTTACTTTCTCCATCAAGCAATATCGACTGGTATTGCAGGGGTTTGTTTGCCAGGCAGTTCGAGAGAAGGTGATGGGGTCTCAGCATAGCTAGCCCAGGGAGCAGTCAGAAGGGATATTTTAAATGCACGGCAGAGAAACCTTTGCAATCATGCCTGTGAAAGGCCCTTTATTTTACTGGAGTGAAGTGGTGAAAGATGCTGGACTGAGTGCCTGAAGAAGCAGTTCTCTGCTGAAATAGTTACAGGCTGGGTAGTGGTAGTAAAAGCATAGAATCAAATTCCTCTCTTCCTATTGGGTAACTAAGTGCACTTGGGCTCCTAACTGTGATCCTATTCTACCCTGTGCCTAAACAGCTGGAGAAGAACCTGGCTCAAAGGGATCTGCTCTCCTAACATGATTCATCATTAATCCTGACTGTGGGGGATATCTCAGTGATTGAACAACTAGTTTAGTCTCTGTGGCTCATTTATTTTTTGGCTTTTCCAGCAAAAAGACCCCTGGTAAAGCTTGTACTAGTGGTGGTTTCAGTGATTCAGGCAATCATGACTAGAAAGTGGACTCAGGCCACTGGTTCATTTCCCAGGAGAACAAGCAGTTGACAGATGGTAACAACTTCAGTTGCTCCCCAGCTGAGTTGCATCTGTGCAAGAAATCTGGAAATGAAAGGCTCCATATGAATGTGGAGTTTCTGAGTCAAGTGAAATGAAAACACATTTGGGGAAGGGAAGGAAAGCAGAGGTAGCACAGAGAAAAAGGCATTTCCCTACCATCTCATACTGTGACAGAAAAATCCCACAAGTGTTGTTGGGTGAAATGCCTCTCAGTGCAAGGCTGCTGATATCTGTCACTGAATCTGGCCCATTTTCTGTTGGCTGTAATGTAGACAATTTCAGAGGCAATTTCACACACCAGGTGTCAGGAAAGGGTGGGATGGAGCTGGTCTACTGGATCTGGCACATTTCTGGTGGCACCATGACTGGCTGCAGAATCCTGTGAGATTTCTGTATTTAAAAGTTATGGCTAAGGTTTAGGAAACTTGCCTGTATGAATCAGGCCACTGAGTAGGCACCTATTTTAGAAAATCTGGGACTAGATTTCTAATCTGTAAATTTTGAAGGAACCATTTCAAATGTAATCCAATGCGGTATTCTTTTCCGGAGTCCACAAAGAGTCCAGATACACTTCTAGGAGTGTGGAGTATTTTCATTTCAGTGGAATATCTGCTTTGAACCTGGTGATGACAACTTAAATGCAGCCAATCTTTTCATTGGAAGCAAGCAACCAGTTCTCCTGAATAGTGGGCAAAGACTGTTATTATTTAGTATTTGTTAAATGCCAGCAGTGTGACCAGCATTTTGCAAGACAGAAGATGACTCAGTCCTTGAGCTAAGTATACGGCAATGTAAATAGGTAAGTATCACCACTTATTTCCTTCTTCCAACCTGTAGTTACGTTGGAGCTGCAAAAGTTTGCTTTGTGGTACAGATAAAAAAGGCACAGGTGGATATGACATAACATTTTTGTTTTTAAAGCATGAGGTTTGGGTGATAAGCAAAGACACTGAAGACGACAATCAAGAAGCCAGGATGATGTTAAGCAAACGGATGTTAAGCAAACTGACCTGGCGCTAATTCTTCCTGAGAAAATATTATGCACATTGAACACTGCAGGTTACAGGCTTATTCACATATTCTTGCTGCTTTTAGAATTATTGGCATAGGCCCATGAAAAAAAAAAATCAAATAAGCCACCCTAATTTGGTTTACTGTAGTTTAGTAAAGCATATACTTGAAACATTATGATCATAGTTAGGGGATAGAGCAATATTTTAGCAGGCTTGTACAGAAAAATATTTAATATACACGATTGGTTTTAATTATTTTTAAAACACGGAGTACTAATGCTGTTGGAACTCTAGCATGGTACAAACACAAAGGGGCTATTTGTACCTGCTGTTACACCAGACTAACTCCAGCAAGTTATGCTCTGGATTCATGGGGCTGCAACTGAGAGCAGAATTTGGCCTGTGAACTTACAATGTCGTCCTGGGTATGAATAGAGATGGGATTTCCCAAACAATTCAGGAGCATGAGTCATATTGAAAGACAATGGTAAGTGAGTCCATCTGTCAGTCAGGTGCTTTTGAAAATCCCCTCCTTATATTCTGGGAGAGCTTATGCCAGTTTTTCATTCAGGCAGGTGTCTAGATGGATATCTGGTATAATGCTGAGCTCTGGGGCACTGAGTCCAAGGAGTTAGAAATCATATGGTCCCAAGCTCTAATCCAAACTTTGCCATGTACTCACCACGTGGCCTTCAGCAAGTATGTTTGTATGTCTTATTCAGTTTCCTAGTCTACTAAAGAAAGACAGTAATATTTGCCTTTACCAACAGATCAGAATCCTATTTCATTTTTTATGCACAAATGACAGTCATCCAGCTCCCTGTCTGCCCCCAGGCAGGATCACACCTCTCTGCCCTCAGCAGTCCACAGGCCACATGGAAAAGAGAGGTAGTGATGATTTTTAATAGCATATTAGAAAGGTGAAGACCTCTCCTAGAAACAAAGTCCTAGGACCCGGGGTTACGTATTTTTTCAAGTGACTGATAGAGATACTCATCTTGCAATAGTTACAAAATACATGCTGAGGAGAGGTTAGTGCCATGCATATGTTCTCTGTATTGTTGTAGAGATCAAGGGCACAGTGTGTGCATTGGAGAGGTTACACTAATACTAAATGGCCATAACTTTCCCTCCACTGGGCAAGCCCCAAAAGGGCCAGACCAATCCCTCAAGTGGTGTGGTACCGCCTGAGGATCAGTATGCCTAGGACAGCAGAGGGTCATGCTGACCCAATATATACTTGTGGCAGCCTTCACACCAGCAATGGTCCTGGCACATTTACACTTGAACCCTGAGCCACATTCTGTGCATCTGCATTAAGTGATGTACAAAAGGTATAGTGCGAATAGCATATGCACAGCACATTATTTTTTTGTGACCTACGCACTATCACCTGCCCTGTTGTGGCCATGCAGCACAGCAGTGTTTGGAGATAAGCAGTTAGCAGTCTGGTCCAATGTCCCATGGTGCACTGCTCTGCCTCCGTGTCTGGGATCCTTTCCACTGTATGTTGCAGATCCCCCCAGGCAGGAAATGGGACTCTGGGGCCTCCGGTCATACAGAACAATTCCCACAATTCCTCTTGTTTCATTCCATTATCCATATGTTTTTAATTAGCCAGAACAATGTGGGCCATCAGAAAGAAAACTCTGATAAACTCTGAACTCCTCATGGTCATCAGTGCACTGCTGGTAAAATTTCTGTGTCATGCAGTAACTTTGGACCCCGGAGATATGGGGATCTGAGGAAGAGAACAAGGCCAAAATCATATGCTTCTGTTGCATCTTTTTTGGAGCAGATTTACTCATTGGAGAGTGCTGCTTTTGGGGCATGACTTACTATATTGCACAGAGTGAGAAGCGTATCATGCTTCTGCTTTTAGTTAAGGGGCAACGTCAGAAAGTGTATTAGAACTAGGTATGCATCTTATTTGCTATGTACAAATTATGCACATTGTGTGCATATTAATGCACTTTCTGCGCAGTGATTGCCTTCATGTTATTATTGCGCCTGTGTGGACATTCTGGGAGTGATTCCAGACAATATTAAATATAAAAGAGAGTCCAACCGTCAGATGCATACATGCAAAGAAACTTCACCTTTCTTTTTCAGAGCCACATACCCAGATGAGCATTGTTAGCATTAAAGCAATTTATTGTGCTAACCTTTAAAAGGTTACAGAGCCAAGCAATCCAGGGAAGATGTTTGTCTATTATTGCCTTTTCCTTCCTCCCTCTTTCTTGATGTCAGATTCTTGCCATTATGGGAAACATAAAGAATATAATGTTATTTTTCCCATTTGCAAAGTGATCACTGAGCCTGTAGTACAAGGGGTGTATGTGGCTGGTGGGTCATTAGTGGTGCATAAACAGCAGGGCAGGTTAGCCAATTCATGCATACTTCTGTTGGCTTTAGGTGACTGCATTACTACAGTCAAAGTGACTTTCCTTAAGACTGGTTCCTGATCAGCCCAGGTGCAGGGAGTTCCATTAGGCAGCAAGTGAGAGATGAACAGGCATCGGGTAGTGGGGTGTGGAGTAGGACACAGCACAGTTATGTGGTGTTTCTATATTTGCAGATACGTGAAGAAAAAAAAAGGAATGGAGAATTTGTAGTTTCCAGTGTGGCCATTATACTGAATGGTGTGGGTGGGAAAGTGTAGAGGGTAGCTGGGTTAAAAGCCTGTGAAGCAGAGAAAAGTTAAATCAGTATGATTGTATCCTTATCCTGTTGACACTACTACAGTTCTGTACATGGAGCAAGGGAAACAGAAAACCTATGACAAATTACTTCAGCCACTCCCCCAATTCCCATCCTCCTCACCCATTATAATTGCATTCAAATAGATCTTTCTTTACTTACTGGAATATGTCCCACCCACGGTTTGGGGTTCTGCTTGTGGTTTAGGGTGACCATCTGGCTATGATGCAAGACGGTTCAGGATCTCCATGACTCTGTTTGGCTTGGCATTCACTAGGTTCATTGGGTCCATGAGAGTCCACTTTTGTGGATCATTCACAAAGACCACAAGAGTGGCAGAGCTGTGACATCTAGCAAGAATACAGTCAAGCTTCTTATATGCCAGCAGACCATACTAGCTCACTCTAATATCGTATCAGATTTAACTTGCCTGTAGGCAGGCTGGACCTCTTTTGCCTTATTGTGGTATTCAGTTGTGTCCTGGATGTGCCCCCTTTTTCAGTATTTGTCATGATGATGCTCCCTGTAGCCAAGTTATTGCCAGACAGTTGGTCCAACCTAAACTCCTTTTGCCAGAGGCCTGTAAAGTTCAGTGTCTCAGTACAGGACAATGTAGAAGCACAAGGTATAACTATTCAATCATCAAGAGTATGACACAGATAGGCAACTCCTTACCTTTCACCTCCCCTCCCACCCCAAGCTGGAATTGCAGGGAGCACTCCTGGCTGCACTCCAGCATTTAAACAAGGAGGTGACACCCAGTCTAGATGACCCCAGTGCAGTAGATGGTACGTGGGTAGATTGACAGGAAGCTGGCAAAGCACTGTGGGATACCAGTAGGGAGGATGTGGTACATGTGTGAGTGTTGTTTCAAGTTGGGGATGCACACACACTGCACAGTAACCATTCTGCATCTCAGCAGATCTGCTCACAGAGTGGGTTTAATAACACCCGTTAAAATGCCAGTCGATCTGCAGCAACTGCAATAACAAAAATCTGTTTGTGGACACAAGTCAGTTTAACGCAACATAATCCAAGTTAACCCATCACAGATTTCAAGTACAGACAAGCCCTTAAAGCTGCTAAAGAACACCTGTTGGCTTGCCCAGGACTGGGGCGCGTTCGCTTCAGGCCAGGCTGGTGCAGGGAGGGGCAATGTGGGGCTCCATCATGTGCCAGCAAAGGTAAATCTTGTCTTCTGGGCTGCCACGTACATTGAAAAACACAACCAAAATTTTGAGGCATGCAGACTTTTGTCAGGAAACACGTGCTTGTCTAATACAGCCTGATCCGTGATCATGACTGACCATAGCCACTTGCCCTCAGAACCTACCGCAACCAAGAGCACATGGTGGATTCGAAATGTGGAGGAATCCGTCTTCTGCTGGATCATGCTGTGTTGGCAGTTTTCAAAGCTGTCTATTATCAGCATGTTAATAACATTTCACAATTCTTTAATTACTTGGAAAGGTAATCAGTCCTGTGGTAATTATTTTAAAAGCAGGCCCCTTCACTTGCTCTTGGCACAGGCTTCTGGTCTTTCTCTTTCTTTCTTCCATTAAATACTTTATGACTGATCCCATTTCAAAAGACAGTTTCTCTTTGTAAAGCACAAAAGGAAGGTTGCTCAGTGGCTTTCTGGCTTCTTCAGTCCACTGCCCTCAGATCTTCACAAAGGCAGCAGAGAAATCTCACTCTGCTGATGGTACCAGGTTTCCATACGTGGAGGAAAGCAGCTTTTTCAAGGTAAGTTCGTATTGTGAGGCCTCTTGGGCCTTTTGTTTAGAAGTGCTGAGCACCTGCAGAAGCCACTGATTTCAGTTGTTACCACAGGTGCTCAATCCCACTACAAAAGAAAAAGTAAACAGTCAGGTTCGAGATGTGAATCCAAAAAGCAAGGAATGTCCCACATTGGTAACTGCTTTTGAAGAGGTCCGTGATTAAAAGGAAACACTCTCAAGTAATCAGATAATGATTCTCCCTCAGGCTAAATATGGTGAGAGCTAAAGTGATTGGAAATCCTTTCTCAGGAGAGAAGACCCAGAATCATCATCCCCAACACAGTTACTGTTGAGGTACTATGCCAAACTGTACCATACTTAGCGCCGATTGGCTACTGTACATTTTTCTGACCCAGTTGGTAACTGCTGTCAGGACTCTACCACAATCCACATGCCCACAGGAACATCCAACATCCTCTTTATAACAACAACATCTGTCTCCCCCTGTCCACTTTCCTGCCAGTACCTCTTTCATCCCCAAATGCATGTTGCTGGTCTTGGGAAAGGTTTGTCTACTACCCCATCCCACTAAAAATTTACTCACAAACTTACGGTTATTTCAGGGGCTAACTAAAGAACGACACCAACATGCTTGCCATGGACTTACAGTACTAAATTAGTTCCTGGCATAAGTGGGTACAACTCAGAAATCAATGAGAGCTGAATCCATACAAGATAAGGAAGCATTTGCCCTGTGAATGGAGAACTCTGAGGTGAACCCATCAGATCGGATAGATTTGTAGTAGTTAAATCATTTTACAGTCATCATCATCATGCAACTCATCTTACTTTGACTGCATATTTGCAACCCCAGCCAATCAGAGTGCAGGGATTTATATCCCGTCACGCTGTTATGAAACAAACATATATTGGCGTGTCCCTCAGAGCTGACTGGCACAGCAAACTCCACTTAGATATAATTATCAATATTAGTCAATATTAGCGGCTCCAATAAGATCCGTGACTCATTCCCCAAAGTTGCACAGGTAGGCAAGAAAAATAATATCTTCTGCAAAGTAATTCTCACAGGTGCTCTGGGTTATCATGGTCAGGGTACCTAAGGTCCAGAAGACCAGGTCCAGAACAGGCACACTGGCCTGCAGGAAGCCAGGAGGTCACCTGGAAACGTGCAGACAGATCAAGTAAAAAATTATTCCTTTTCCCTTCCAAGATGGGGGGTGGTAGGGTGGGATGGGAACAGGATTCTAGCACCCATGGCAGGTCTCAGAAAGGTTACATGGCAAGAAAATAAATATGCCTACTTCTCTGCCTTAGCATGTCCCACTATTGATAGCTGACCTGGCAGAAACATACAAAGGGGGAAGAGGCATAGCGTAGACAAGACCTAGGAGCTGGGCTGAGACAGTGGATGTATTTGGCATTTAGCCCTTCAAATAATACACACCTGCTCCATAGGACTGCTGAGAGCTTTCAGCTGGGGACTTCTGCTCATTTAGCTCTAAGGACTATTTGTTTAGGGTCCTCTGTTACACATTTTCGTTCTGGAGGATGCTGCCATCTTGTTCCTGGCCATTTTTTCAGTGGGCACAGAGCACAGTTTTCAGGAGCTAGAGCACTAGCTGAGGAACACTGGCTACGGAAGGCTTTTCTCCTTTTTATAGATATATCTAACTGCAGCCCTTGTTTTCACTTCTGGTACTCATCTGCCAGGGGTTCTGTGGTCATATAGAAAGAACTTCTCAGTGTCTGTGTGCTCAGTTGCAAAGCATTGCCATGGCACCAGCTTAGTTGATATTATCATAGTTATCTTAATTCTTCTTTTAAATCAAGTCTATGTCACTGTCACCATTCATGAGGCAGAATTCTCCCATTTACTTGGCACTGCTCTGTCCTAGTGCCCAGTATGAGTCTATTGTTTGTTCTGTACCCACAGTGTCCATTGTGGTCAGTGGGTGATATTTTACTTGTGAGATAGATGCTGAATATGAAACACAAATCAGCACTGCAGATAGAAGATCTCCAGCGTGGCTTGCACAGAAGAGGTGAAAATGAATAACTTCCACCTGAAAGGCAGGAAGGACAGCTTATTTCTCTGTGCACCAGACATGAAGCCTCTATTACCTGAAACCACAGATCTAAATCATAGCTCTGTTGTTTCAGTCCTTTCTCCTAAAGGGAAATCAGCTGGGCTCCGTGCAGTTTGCTGCATGCGTGCATGTTTTGGACAAGACCTTAAACACGAAGGTCACGCCTGTTCTACATACTCATTAAAAGCTTTTAAAACAAGCCTCTAATTTTGCAGCAGAATGTTGGTGCCTGCAATAGCGCCAGCACAAAAGACGCGGGTGCAATGAATTAGCAGGTGTCAGTCAGGGCATTTCAATTTGTAACTACTCAGCTCTCAAAGCAGGCCATGGTTTCTTATCACATGTGCTCCCATGCTTTTTGTGCCCACCCCTAATCCAGGCACAGAGTTTTTGTTCCCACCCCTAAACCAGGCTGCACACATTCTGTTGCACTTTGAGTAAGAATCAGGTTTTGCCTCAGCACACTTGACCACATTCCTCTTTCACAGTTGTGCAGTTGCTTTTCTCTTAATGGGGCAATGCACTTGGGAAGAGAAGGTGATCAGGGTAAAATAATATCAGCCTGAAATATTATGGGAGATGGTGCAAATACCACTAAGCTTTGTCAATACAACATATATTTTAAATACAAACCTTGACTCCCTTCTGAATTTTGTAAGTGGGCCCAGACCAAAAGCTCAGCTCTCAACACCCCAAATGCTGGGGCATGAAAAAGCCACAGCTGAATTTTACAACTGAGCTCTATTTATGCTTCTGTCCTTTTGTTGGAAGTCCTTAACAATTTAAAAAAAATATTTTTAGCAGCCTCAGGGTGCGAGGCTCACACTTGCTAAATCATGAGGTTTGCCCCAGTGAAATGTAGGGACATGCCCACAGATGGGAACTGGCTGTCTCTTGCTTTTGTTCTTGAAACTTTGCCAGAGCCCTTAAAACAACATATCTAGGTTCAGCTACCTAACATCCCTGCACTTGAGAGCCTATAAATATGTGCATTAGCATATCAGACACCATCTCTGCATCCACCAGGGGGGAAAGCAATGCTGCTGCAAATACTGTTTAAAGCCTGTGCGAAGGGAGAAGTCAGGAGCATTGATTGTGTCTCCTCCTTGGTAGCTTTACAAAGTTGAGGTGACCTGGGATTCAGTGTCATTTTAGAGCTCAGTGATTAGAGAGGACAGTGAGATCCTAAGACAGTAGATTGAGCTGGAGGAGAGGGTGAATTCTTATTCCCTATTTCCTTTTATAAAACCCAATCATTCCTGCCATCCTAGTTTGTTTAAAAGGCTTTACAGCAATCAGAGATGTTAAATATCCCCCCACAGAAGCACCCCTATAGCCTTTTATGGACCAAAGCAGACTTTTTCCTGCATGTCAGAAAACAATGTTAGGTGGTTTAATGCTAAAAAGTTATCCTAGAGTTTGGCCTTGTTTAAATGAAAGTCCTCACACCACTGCCAGGGAGTCAGTGACTGTGAGAAATGGCTCGGTGCCAGCGAAATGACTGATCATGTTCTTCATAGCTTAGTTGTGAAGGATGAATTAAAGTAACAGGAACAGAAACAGAAGCCTCAGACCTCTGTGTTGGGAAGGGGGATGGGGAAAGCAGGGCTCAGGAAAGTAAATATCCAGGTCTTCCTTTAAGCCAGCAACAGGACAGCAATACAAGCTTTATAACCCACCTCCGAACTCTGGCTCACAATATTATCTCAGCATTGAACATCCTTACGTAACTTGGTCAGTGCAGCTCAACCCTCACCTGTAGTATGTGTAAACCCTTGGCTGTTTCAGTTTTGGGCCCAGATAAAAATCAGGCAATACACCTCAGCTTTCACCAATTGTACCTCCTTTCCTACATTACATTGGTAGGGCTTGGTTAAACGCCCTAAAAATGAAGACTGGTCAAATATATATCAGGCACAGATTCCCACGCTCTCAGTGACATGTAGGGTGGCCATCATAGAGGACATTTCGGTTTTCTGCTACTCTGTCCTCTACTGATACAAAACCGGATGCCTTTATGTCTCTCTTCAAGAGAAAAATAGAGAACATAAAGGTGTCTGGTTTCATATCAACAGAGCACAGAGGACAACTGGACTGTCCTGTATAATGGCCACCCTAGTGACAGGGGGGTCTCATCAGCCACTTAACTAAAACAGTTTAAACTTAGGTGCCTTGGTTTTTGTATTTAAGCACTAGTATCAAGGTCATTTTTGTACCTGATGCTCTAAGACTCAGTTTTCCCTCTTCTCACTTCAGACACTTCTTCCTTCTGGATGGGCCAGTTTAGTGCCTCAAAGCACATCTGCTCTCTGACCCAACTGGTAGAGTCCAGGCCCTTCTTCCAGAGGTGATGATTAAGCCAAACAAAACAAGTCATTGAATCATCTTCACCCTTGGCTCCAGGTGCCCACCTCACTTTGGCTCCTCTCTAGGGCTCCCCAGTCACCTTTGTATCACAGCTTTAGGATGACGTTTGATCCCTGCTCCAGGGCTTCCCAGCTGCCCTTGCATAAGGACTTCAGACAGAAACGCTCCAGATCCCTCTGAGCCAGGGAGCTCTACCAACCCGACTCCAGCCCTTGTGCCTCTCTGGAGAGACTGCCCCAGTGTCTTCCCTCTGTCCTTTCTGGTTGTTACCTGGTCCCTCTCCCTAGCCCACTATGGAAGACCCTCTCATGCATCTCACCTCCCCACAAAACCTCCCTACAAGCACTCCCCTCCTGACCAGACTCTCTTATAAGGAGCAATGCCTCTGGTCTCTTCCTATCTGATATTTCATCATTTGACTCAGCCCCTGACATAGCCCTGATTTCCTCACAGGCGAGACAGATAACTAGGCCCAGAGGGAGCCGATCCCAATTCTTTTCAAGACTCAGCCCACCCTGTGGCAGCACTTAAATATGTTTCCTGGTCTTTAGTCCTGACGGAGGCTAATCAATTCAATGCTGCACAGACCGGGCCTTCACCCCACCCTGACACCTGGTTTGTAAGTTAGGTTAAAACGTTTCGATAGTAAGTAACAGTCCCGCCCACGATTTCTTTCCACACAATTATAGCTAGCTAGATACCAGGAAAAGGAGAGCTGCCCTCAGCTGCTGACGTCTTTTTCCTTTCAGGTTCGATGGCAGCTTTATTGTGGCTGAGCTTTCTTCCTTTTTGCTGCCCAGTCTGACTGGAATCGCTCCCCTTTTACAACTGTGTGACTTTGCTGAAAAGCAACTCCGCCACTTCTGTAGAGAAGCAGCTTGTACAAATGACGGTCGTGGTTACGGGATGTGTGGTTTACCACAAGACGTCATATCTCCTCCCCCAAAGAAATCAGAAGGGTTATTGCTCAAATTCGGCTTTAACTGTATAAAGGAAAAAAGCCCTGTGACTTTCACTACTAGTTTTAATGTTCTAAGAAACCCTCGCACCCATTCCTGCGCCTGCTCTAAAAGCTGCTTGGCTGAGGCTTCGCTGGAAGCATGCGCGCACAAACTCGTATGAAACGTTGCGAGTCTGTCTCCGTGTCCTTAGTTTTCCCTTCGTTCCTACCCAGACAAAATGGCCGCTGACTTCAGTGAAGATTTTTCCTGCGTAAAGACTAGATACAAACCGATTCAGAGGATCTAGGATCACATTTCTGCTTCAGCCCTTCCCCTTTTGGTCACTGGTGGGGGACAAAGGGAGTGGGATATGGCCTACTCCTGCTAACAGTGATCTGCCTGTGGATGCTCAGTGAAAAGATGGTCCCCTGCAAACTGCTGCTAGCTGGCACAGGTTAGAGTAGCTTGAGAGCCTGTTTCCGTCAGCACTTGAGCTGGGCGCAGCACTAAAGGGCTTGGCAGCCCATGCTTTGCCCTGCTTAGGCTAAACTCAGTTCAGCAATGACACTGGCCTCAGGACTACTTGATGTAAAATCAGACCCTGTGGTCTGACTACTGCAGTGTCAGAGAGGGAGAAAATGAAACCGGCCAACCAAATCCTGCTGTTTGGGCCAAGCAAAAGACTGAAAGTAAACAAATGGCATCACCAGCAGGCACTCTGCTTGTCTGGGCCCTTTTTTGTTCGTTACTTTGATGCATATATTGCTGGGACGGCACCGGATTGATGTACCACTGTTCTCACTACTGCACACCACCACTGACCTGGAAACCACCTGAATGCCTGTGACGGGAGCACTGTCTCTTTGGCCCATCTGAGCTTTGGCCTCTCTAGCGAGATTGCTGGGAAGGGCATCAGCTCCTTTTTCAGAGGCCATTGAGCATCTGATAACAGCTTCCAGTCTTCACAGACTTAAATTAGAGATGAAGCAGTGTTTGTGAAATGTCTTCCAGACTAATAGTTTAAAGTGTTATTCCTATCACAAGTAAAGGTTATTTCTACTTCGATAGAGTCCTTTTGACTTTAGATAGAGTCCTTTGACGCTTGAATAGAGCATTAATATGTTTCCAACCATACCTCCAGAAAGCTTCTTGCTTTTCTTTAGTGTCTATGAGATAATAACCAAAGACACATTACGAGAGGCTTCTATGCTTGGCTTGTGTTCAGTCCTAAGTATTGGAAGTAATCCCCAGAGCTAAATGTGAACAACTTGAATTCATGAGCAAATTTTCTTTACTGGAACATTCAGCCCTGGCTTTAGACATGGTCACAACACTACAGGCTCACTGAGGAGGGAAACGCATATTATGGACTGGGGGCATCTCAGACCAGCCACTGCTTTTGCTTCCTGCACCCATCAGAGAGCTGCAAGATAGTGTTGCTGCTGGAAGACCTCTTTTTTTATTCTGTGGGCAATATATTGCATTTTAAACATGTCTAGTGCCCAGAGCATATAGAGTTAACCGGTGGGATCCTCCCCTACGTGTGAAGTACTGTGCTCTAAGCCTGCCCAGGAAATGTAGCTGGCTTCCTGTAGGGCAGTCAGATAACAGTAAAGTAAAAGACTCACTCACCTGCAGGCAGCCTCAGCGTGATAACGCTGAGTTTACAGAGCATTTTCCATCCGCAGATCAAAGACTTCTTTACAGGGGAAATCTGTGTCTTTATCCCCAGTTTCGAAATGGAGATATACAGGACAAGAAAGCAATTTGACCAGCATACCTTGGCCTCCTGACGCCTAGGCTAAGCCCCTAAGCACTCAGCTGCACAAGCTCCTTAAGCAAATAGCAGAGTTACTACTGTAGTGCGGCTGTCCACTACGGTGGAAAGAGAGAAACATAGTGTTAGCAAAGGCAAGGGAACCATTGAGAGAAAAGCAAACAAAACACCTGTTTATATGTGTGCACGCATACATGTGTGTGTAATATATGTGTATATGCATAATATAGACAAAGGACATTACCTAGTAATTCTGAAAGTATGAAAGGAGCTCCCTTTTATTAGAGAGCTCTCTGGGACAGGACAGATTGCAGCACCATGCTGGTCTGGCCAGGGATGGACCCAGGATATTCACTGCAGGCATGGAAAGATGCAGGATTTTAAAAAGGGGGGTGCAATCAAGTAAGAATCTCCCCCCACAGTTGCTCTCGGCACCACTCCCTTCCTATCTGTGCTCATGGCACAGCCCCTCCTCTCCCCACCACTCTTTTTCCTGACTCCCTTGGGCACAAGAAGGGGTCCAGGAGATCTACCTGTCACTACTGCTGCTGTCCCAGGTGCTCCTGCCCTGCTCCAGCCAGCACTGAAGGGAGAAGTGGTGCAGGGAGCTGTTTCCCCTCCCTGCACTTGCTCCTGAGTTGTCGGGAAACAGCAGAGGTGAGGGATTAGGAACCAACCACTGCTGCCACCACCTCCCCACTGAGCCAGGCTCTGTACATCCTGGCTGAAGTAGAGCAGCAGCAGCTCTGGAGCTCCCCTGCTGTCCCCCTTGAGTCAGCCAGACATCACAACAGTAGCAGGCGGGAGAAGGGGGAACAGGAGGGCAGGGGAGAGAAAGTGGAAAGATGGAGGAGGTGCTGAGAGTGGGGTGGAGAGGGGAGATTTTTACCTGCTTCCAAGACTTAAAGTCTTGGGTTGCTACTCTTGCAATCCAGAAGAGATCACCGTGACTTGAAAGGCAGCTGCAACCGTGCCAGTGCACTCCCTCTGGATCCGCCCCTGATGCCAGGCCTCTCCTTCTCTAATGTGATGGCCAGACCAACGGACTAGTTAAGTAACCCCTCAGTTACACATTCATTTGATAGACCCATCACAAATATTTCCTATGTCAAGATTGGGTTTTGGGAAGGATCTCAAAGGACTTTACAAGAATTAGCTAACCTCACTGTCTCCCCTGAGATACATATGCATTATTAGTCAAATTTAACAGCTGGGAAAACTGAGGCCCAACTTACCCAAGATCACATCCTGCCAATGACTACGTCCATCACAGTACTCAGCATTTCTAGTTTCCAGTCACCTATTCTTGCTTCTACTCTTCAGTGGGAAACTTCATTAGCCTGACATTTGATAACTTCTACTGTACCCATTTCCCAGGTTAACTGCCCTAGAAAACCAGCAATGTCAGATGGCAGCAGAAAAGCAGCTCTTACATTTTAGAATGCAATGAGCTAATTCGTTTCATGTGCATAAAAATAGACAGAAATGACAGGAAATAATGGACAGTACTGCCTCTCCCTTGACATTTCGCAGACATACACATGTGTGTTCTGAATTTCCAAGGGGATATGTTGTCTCTTTTACCCAGAGCCCCATGCTAGTTTCCTTTCCATGTTATGTGAAATTGTGAATTTGTAAAAGATGCTGTGCAGTAAACTGGGTAACAGAGTGGAAATTATAAATGAAACACAGGGAATCTCTAAACACAGAGACTTCAAATTTTCAGTAGGACACCCATACTTCTTCATTTTATTGGGTGTTCTAAATTTTGGAGTCTAGATTCCTTTCACTTTTATCACATGGTTGGTTTTGCTGTCCCATGCCCTCATTCACTTACAGAAAGCAGTATGGGATTGAGATTGTTTAGAAAGCAAGCCAGGCTACAGTTACTTGTACTTTCAGGCCTGTGGAGACTATTGTGAAGATCTAGTCAGATCTCCTGTGGAACACCAGCCATTGAATGCTATGTAGTTATTCCAGCAGTGAGCCCAAAGACTTGTATTTTAAATTATTTAGTTAGTGCCCACCCTGAGCATGTCCCCACATGCAGAGGCATGCATTTGCTGTGGCAAAAATAGCAGTGGCACAAATTTGTGATGTTGCTTTTTGTCACTGCACACGTCCCTGCATGTGAGGTTTGATGTGAGGCAAATTGTCCCAGGTGGAGTAGGGGAAGCTGGGGTCAGCACCTGTGCTGGGCCTAGCAATCTTACTTGAGCTCCTGGCGGTCTCCCAAGGGAGCAGTGGTGCCAATCTGGCCATTTGAAGCCTGGCCAGCAACCAGAGTGTGACTCTGGCTGGCCAGGCTCCCTTTTTGGTGGTGCAAGCTGTACACCACACCATTTTTTCTGTGGCTTGTTTTGACATTGGGATCCCCTGGTGTCAAATTTTGACGTTGTGCTGTGATGCATTTAGCAGCACAGTGAACGCTTGCATATGCGCCCCATGCAGTTTGTGGTGCCTCAAACAGCTTTGAGTTGTTGCAAACTGTCTGGACCCTCCCTGTGTGTCTATTGGGCACTGAATGGATTTTAAAGCTATCTTGCAGGCAGAACTCCTATTCAAAGGCCTGCAAAGTCAGGCTTCTTATTTGTGCTTTCACTACCTTCTAGGAGCGGTGTGAGGATCAATACTTTACACTGTGAGGCATTAAGGCGCTGCAGTAGTGGGGGCCATCTTTGCCTAATACCTGCCCTACACTACTTCTCTCATTCATGTCATTGCTCCTTTTCTGACCATCTTCAGAAACCAAATTATTGGCTTCCTTTTTATCTGGTTGTCATGGCCATGTCTAGGCATTACACTTGTGTTGGGAGAAAAGCCTTCCAGCACAAAAGGAACATACTGCCAGTCAAGGGTTTTCCTGCAAAAGAAAAATGGTTTTTCCACAAGAAAGATCTACCTCTTCCAGATGGGAAGAACGCTTGCCTCCCACAGGAAGTTGAACAGCTTGATGCTTCTCAGGTGTTGAGGACACCTGGTATCCCGCAGCCCCTCCACCTTGCCTTCCCTCCCTCCAAGGAGGGCCAGCTGTCAGGGGAGCCTGTGGGGACGCTGCCCCACATCCTGTCAATCAGCTGATTGCTGGGACTGGGGGCATGGAGGGCATTCTTCTGCAGTGCAAATCCTCAAGAGCCCTGGGAGGGCTCCCACTGTGGGAGAAGATCCTGGCCCAATGCACTCCGGTTCCCCCAGGACTGGGAGGAATGCAGTGTGGGGAAGAAGGTGCACTTGGGGCTGGAGACGTCCCAGAGTCCCAGCAGGTTTCAGACCTGGGAAAATGACCCCTGTCTCCCTGCTCTGGTTCTCGGGCTTCAAATGCTGCCCTCTCTACACAGTTGGGCAGTGTGGGCAGGGACTGCAAAGCCTCAGGCCTGGGAACCAAGGCCCAGTTCCCAGCCCCTGGGCTTTAAATGCAACACCCCTCCCCCTTCAGTCCTGCTCACAGCTCTCCAGACTTTAAAAGGTGGGGAGCTGGGACCTAGGAGTTGGGGGCGGGTGCTTCCTGGCTCTGCTTCCCTGTGCCTCCAGCTTTAAATCACCCCATGTGTAGTGCAAGGGGCTGTCTATTGACAGTTCCATCCACTTCTCCAGCAGGGAAGAGGACAGGCTGTCAAGTAATGGGCCCCCCTAAAAACAGGAGTGGCCCAAGGAGCAGCCCTCCAGTGCCCCCTGACTGGGAGCTCACCCATATAGCTCCATGTGTGGCCCACAAAGAAACTCATATACTGGGGTGCTCAACCTACGGTCCATGGGCCCGCTAACATCTAGCCTGCAGGGCTTCCCATAGGTTGGGAAATTTAGCGGCAGGGGAGTAGGGACCATGATCTCCCACTGCCCAATTCCCATGACTCCTTCCACAGCACAGCCAGATCTGGGCTGGGCCCCACCCACTTTCCCCTGCCCAGCTGAACTGGGGCCAGACCATACCCCTTCCCTCCACAAGGATGAATTTGTATGAGCCAGGCCCCCTTCTCCCCGCAGGGCTGGATTGGGACTGGGCCACATCCCCTTCCCCACCATGGGGCAGGATTGGGCCAGGCTGCCCCCTGACCCTCTTTCTGCAGCCAGACGGGGTCCTGCTGTGCCCACTATGGACACTTGATCAGGGCCACATCTGACTTGTGGACAGACTGAGCATGGCCCATCTGGCCTGGCAAGCAAAAAAGTTGAGCACCACTGTCATATATAATGATCCTGTCTCTTACTCCTTCAAATCCTGAATCTTCTCTCCTCTACAATCATATGTTTAAAATTACCCCCATGCTGCTCCTTCCACTCATGTCATTTTTCACCACTCTTCTATTTTCTTAATATCCTTTTCCAAATGTGCATCTCATAACTGTTCTAAGTTGTGTCTACTAGAATGATGTAGAATAGTACTATTGTTTCTTTAGTTTTACAGGTTATCTGCACAGAACTACAGCCTAGAAGGAAGAAAATAATTCCAGAAGTAAATAAAGCAGGAGGCAGGACAGGGTGGCATCTTACAGATTACCTCGTATAGAAAGCCTTTCTGAATGAGTTTGTCTCTAAAGTGCTATCCTGCCCTGCCTTCTGTCTGACTACAGACTGACACAGCTAACTAGTAACTAGCTCTCTCTACTTGTATAACTAAATAAAAAAATGAGTAAAGTACCCTGAACAAAAACAAATTGGATACACTACGAGTATTATGTCTATAATAGGAAAATAGCTTTGTGTTTTGAACTAGGTTATCTAAAACAGTTCAATTAACAAATGCTGAAACACCACTTAGTACCTACAGGAGACAAGGATGGTGATACTAGTTAGAAACATGTTAGGCTCCAATCTGGTCTTTTCTACATTGTCCAGTCACATCATCTTAAATCTTGGGCTCATGAGAAAGTTTTGCCACGTATGTTGGTACAGTTAAACTACTGTAGTTATACCAATAGGACTATCCATGTGGCTACTTTTATTCCAGAATAAAAGTGGACTTTTCACTTTAGCTTCAATCTCTTCCAAAACACTGTACACTAAACTTAAAAAACCAAGGGCATTCATAAGAGAGGGCATTCATATAAGAGCATCCAAATAGGGAGGTATACCACTTTACAACTTGCTTTGTACCAATATACATTTCCTATATTGACATCCTGTCTGGCCACCATCAAGCTCAAACCACACTTGAAAGTGGACTTTAAAGCTGAGTTTAGCCAGTGTCGATAGGGCCTCAAAGGACCAAACTCTAGCAAGAGTAGGGAAATAGGATAACAAACTTTTCTTCTTTATAGAAAATTGCCCCAAGGAATAACTGAGCTTGAGCTGGCTAGGCCTTTTCTCATGCCACTTGGTAGTGTGCGGGCCGGGCGCAAGCCGGGCCCTTTTTCGTGCTGCACGCGGGCTGTTGCCAGCAGCCCGGGCACGCAGGGTCGGAGAGAGAGTCGCGACAAGCTAGAATTAGGCACAGACTCGTATCGGTAGTTTTAAAGATTGTTTACTTACACCAAAGATGGTCGTGGTGTAGGCTGGAAAACTTGCTTGAGTTGCGGTTACAGACAAAGACAACACGGACGGTCATGTGGAGTTTGCTAGGCTCCACGGAAACAGAGCTCCGGATGCTCTGGGTGAGCGCGCCACCAAAATCGGACTCATAGATACGTCTTATAATTTTTCCGCTCGAAGACAGGAAGAGGTGGGCGATGGATCAGGTCGCCAAGCTCCTCTGGATCTCACACAGGGGTCTTTACTTCCCTGCCATGTACCCAGAGTCCCCACGAGATGGATGTGGAGTCCTCTTCGGCTTGGGTGGAAACCGCTCAAGCCTCTTATACGGCTAACAGGCCAATCGTTAGCCGCCACGTGGGAATAATTTAGAACTAGCCAATAGCGGGACACAAATTTGCATACGGGTGGCGGGAACTCTTTTGCACCGTGCATTTCTCTTGCAACTTGAGCAATGCACCCTGCAAAGGAAGCTGCAAATAGGCGGGACACTCGTCCCTGCACCGGAGTTTTCCTCTGCAGCAGAAAACTCTCCCATGCAATGAAGTTGCAATCTGGCGTGGATAATTCTGGTGCCGAAGCACACACAAAATCATACCTTTGGGTTATGACAGGTAGAAGCATGGTAGAAAATGACCAAAGCAAAACATATCCCCAGAGGGTCTCCTAGCAGCAGAACCAGCATGGTACAACCATACACAGAGGAGGAGGACTGGTTGCTGAGGAGTCCATGCATGCTCCGTCTGTGAGGGACCTTGATGGGAAGGATCAGTGGGCCAGGGAGGGACTGTACACCTTCCCCTTCAGAATGAGATAATTTCAGCCATATGTCTCACCCTGGACCATGTGCATATGTCCAGTACCCAGGCTGGCTACTCAAACAAGGCACTGGATTCTGGATTTGCAGCCCTCCCCAATCATGTATGCATCCTATGCATACATGGTGGGAGTACCCAGCCCACCCTTCATATCAACCAGGCTGTTCCCTTTGTTGGAGAACCACTGAATCTTCAAACAAAATTAACATTGTTACTTGGGCTCCAGAACTTCAGGATATGACATCAGACAATAACCATCTCCGTGGCCTCCTCATTATGTATGGTTTTTGGTGTTACAAAGCGGGAAAAAAACCAAGCCATCATCAGCATGCAAATGAGAGTGGTAATAAAAAGCTACATTTCTTATTTGCAACCAGTATATGAACCCAAATAAACATCACCACAGCACTCTTAGGGACTTCTCAATGACAGGTGAAGACTTAAAACAGAAGGTCAGCTGTTTTAATTCAAGAAGCTTTGATCAGGACTCAGGTACTGATAAAGGTACTCATGCCACTGATAAAGCTCCCTGATTTTTTTCAATGAGAAAGTGAGATAAGTATTCAATATAAAATAGAATAAAAAAATGTTTGCAGCATGCACACTCTGAGCTTCTTTGCACATGCCCCCTATCTGTGCACTGATGACAGTGCACTGAAGCAGCTGCAAACAGATTGATGATCAGTGAGACTATCGGCACTTAGTCCTGTACCTTATCTTTCATTGACTGTATTATATATGTCTGGGCTGGACTGTAGACTGCTATGGAACAGGGATGATTCCTTTTTAGTGGTGGTAAACTATGTAACCTATTAAAAATGCTTATTAACGAACTAGACAGTTGGAATGTTTTCTAAGGGGATGCTGGAAAGCACATCATTTGAGTCATTTCAAACTGGTCTGGATAGAGACTCTGCACACTCTGGGATGGCCAGAGAGCTGCACTCTTGAGAGGAGACCACAGTTGTGTTTGTTGCATGTACTCCTAATTCTTGTTCTTTTAGTTCATAGGTTCCTACTCTCTTTTGTTGACTACAACAGGATGGCAGGCTCTAATGTAAAGGTCTTCAGCATCAGATGTTAT
>NW_005841862.1:95116-104439 GCF_000455745.1 Alligator sinensis | reverse complement strand
TGCTGAGTCATACATGCAGGTTTGGCTACTTAATTTTAATCAGAACATAAAGGGGTGACTGTGTCAATTTTGGCAGAGGATTAGGGTTTCTTTCTAGAAACTCCCTAGATACTACCAGCCAGTCAGCCCACCAAATGTTGGGCAGAAAGGTTAGGTTGAGATTCCTGTTCTGTTACTGTTTTTGAGTTACTAATTAAGGCAAATCCTTGAACAGTGATCAGTGTGAAGCCTTGACTTGGAGGTTGACTGTGCACTGACTACTGTGTCTCCGTTCAAGATTTTCTGCACCAGATGTTATTCTGATTACTTTGTTTGCAACTCTGGCTTCCCACATGTTGATACTAACATCACATGGGGCGAGGTTCTTTTTCAGGATATCTTTGAATCTCCTCTGCCTCTTGTTCTCTTTCCCAGTACAAGTTGCTATTGCTTTAGAAAAATTGTGTCCTCCTCACAGGGGACATGTCCAGCCCAGTGAAGAGGAGTTTTATAAGCATTGCTTCAATACTTGTTGTGCAATCTCCTTGCAGAATTTCATTATTTGTGATTTTATCTAACTACCTGCTATGCCTAATAGCTTGAAGGTACCACTGATTAAAATTTTCCAGCTCTTTGACATACCAGCAATAACTTGTCCATGTTTCTCAGCTTTAGCGAGGTGGAAATTGCTACAGAATAGTAAACATGGACTATGTTATGAAGTATGCTACTGTGTTGGTTCCAGATTCTGTTGCAACCTATTAACATGGATAGTGATTTATTGGTCAACAGGGACCGTCTTTGGCAAAACACTATCAACAAATATGAAATTCATTACCATGCTGAAACTGCAGAATTGATTGAAATGCTAGGTCCTGCATATCTTCCTAGAGCAGCTGAGTATTTTTTGGAATGATACGCATCTGCACAGCCTGATTATCAGTTGATCCAAGCTTGCATACCTCCACTGACTTCAGCAGAATAACACCATTTACAAAATCTATGGATCTCCCCCATAGCGTTCAGGTACTTCAGTCACTGGAGGTCTTCTGTTCAGTAAGCTGCATCTGCCTGCATAAAGAGCCCACATGAAACCTCTCAGTTCCTTTATGTAAATGTCTTCAGTCTGCCCAAATTGAAATGTTTGCCAATCCAAAATGTAGTATTCCTTGTCATCACTCCTGCTGTACTCATCACCTCCTTCGTATTAATCCACCTTTGTGGATTTGTCAATGGCAACCACAAAGAAACTCAGAGCCAGACTAAACCTGGCATGACCTGAGTTGCTGTTACAATTTTATTAGCAGGAAAGCTGTTTGCAGTGGCCCCGATTTCAGCAAAGCACTTCCAATCCCGTTGAATTCAATGGGCAAGTTAAGCAAGTGCTTGAATGCCCTGATTGAAATGCTGGCCAGAGACCATACCTTTGCTGATTGGATTATTTATACAAGTTTGTCTTTCAAACTTTTAGAGGAGTTACCACATTTTAAGTGACTTCAAGGCATCAAAAACATGCCTTTGGTAAGATCTTTAAAGGCAGTAGTGAAGGTCTACATTTTCCCCATACATTTCTCCTCATTACCAATGGTGGATTAAGCATTCAGCCTTCAAGTACACCAAAGGGAATGGTAGACAGACACAGCACTGTCTTTTAAGACCTTTCAATCCTCTTAAAATTACAGGGTCAGGTCCTGAGGATCTTATTCAGGTCTTACTCAGGCAAAACCCTTCAATGAGGTCAATGGGTAATGGGATACAAGACTGAGAAAAATCTTCAGGTTTTGGACTACTGTAAGTGTAATTTGCTTCGTGGTAGCTGAAGACGTCTGGTGATTTACATGACATGCCACACCCACTCTTCCTTTATGCAATTGTACAGACATATCAGGGTAATGTAGGGTTATAACAAAATAACCACAACATGCAGGGAAAGACATGCTTCTTATTTGGACGAGCCTCATCTGGTCTTAATCTGATTTTTATTTATTTATTTATTTTGAAAAGAACATCTGCTATTTTAAGCTTTTCCCTGTGTAACCCAATGGAATCTATGTTCGTTTGCCCAACATTAAATAAAAAATTTTCCATGATTCCCATTGCTGATCAAAGAGCTTTCATACAAAACAGTTTTGTGAGCAAATAGGCGCACAGCACAGCTCAATCAAGCAGGAGTAATAGCATGCAAATGTGCCCCCACTTTCCTTATCATGTGAAGGCAGCAGCACAAGAGTGCTGTAGGTTGTGCATAGAGGCAGCTGCTGCTAGAGATGAATGTTAATATTAAGTGGCAGGCCTGGATGTTCCCCATGTGATTTCTCCTTTAACCCCAATCACATCTGACCTACATTCCTTGGAAATGTCATGGTATGGAAGACCAAGTTATTTGACCAGGATCCACAAAGGTATTTGGGCACTGTGATACTCAGCACTGTAACTCTTTAATTTTAGGTGCCTGGCTCCTATAATATAATCCGCAGCCCCTGATGCATGCAGGGGGGGCGGCTCTAGGCAGAATTTGACTGTTCCAAACAGGATTCACGAAAGCCAGCATGAGGAGTGAGGAGTCATCTAAGCTAGTCAATTAAAAATGCAGAGGACAGGAGCATGTCTTAAATTTCATCCCTTTACTGGGTTTAGGAGTCTAGTCCAGTGCTACCAAGCAGAATCTATCTTCCTTCCCTAAAATTCAGTCCAGAACCTGCTCTCAAAGCTAGGCACCAAGCCCTTTCTTTCAAACACTGGGCAAGGGGCTCTATTTTCTATCAAAATATAACCAGAGAAGGTAGAAGTGAAGCCATCACTATCCTCTTAGGTACATTAGCTCATGGGTTAGCACACTCACCAGGGATGTGGGAAACCTGAATACAGTTCTCTCCTCTGCCTGTGGGATTCAAAGCCACACTTCCCACCTCCCTAACCATTATACTAGAGGCTATTTTGAAGTGCGAACTTTCCCAACGCCTCCTGTTGGAGCTATTTTCCTGGACATAAATGGTTATAGATTAACTGGGACCAAGGGAGGTGGTGGTGGTGGTGAGAATGAGTATGACTCTTCAGCTTAGTGGTCAGGATACTCTCCTGGGAGAAGGGAGATGTGGTTTTGAAGGGGTTGAATCCTCTCTGGCAGAAGAGAAAACTGAGTCCAAGTATCCCACATCCTGGGGGAGTGCTCTAACCACTAAGCTAGTAGATAAAAGGGAGGTGGTAGCAGTACCTTCTTCTCTTCCATTCTGAAGGAAAGGGTGAGCCAGCACTTCATGTTATACAAAGCCCTGTTCACTAGGAGAGAGGCAGATGTGCTCTGAGAATGCCTGCTGAGCAGAGTCCTTCTGGTGACACAAGTAAAGGCACCTCTTGTTTGTGCATTTCCATTGGGTCTAGGCACGAGCCAGCCACTAAGCTGCTCAGTCCTGTCAAGACTGAGGCATTTTTGGGCATGCCCAGAAACAGAATTTAGGTACCTGAGACACTCTGATGTTGAGAACTTAGATGCCTATGTATTTCAGGGACCTCCAAGGTCAGGTCCAGCTGAGTAAGGGTTTGGAGGATTTCAGCTTTGGACTTGGCCATCTACTTTTTACTTTAGGAGCCAAAGTGCCTGGGTAAAAGCTAGTCTTTTGTCCTTTCAAGAACAGCTTTTTTCTGCTGTGGGAAGGCAGTGCTTGGAGTGGATAAAGCAGGTCTGTGGGACCAAGGCTGCTGGATTCCATTGCCTGCTCTGCCATTGACTTGTTCTGTGACTCCGAGTCACTTTACTGCTCTGTTCCTCAGTCCCCATCTGTAAAATGGATATAACTACAGAGTTATTGTGGAGATTAATTAATTAATGCTTGTAATGTCTTTTGATGTCCTTGGATGAAAGGTACCATATAACTATGGAGCATTATTAATATTATATACCAAGGACTCCACATGACATCTTTCCCTTGTCAAAGTGAACGATTAGATGCTATCAGTTTTGCTGTTTACATTATAGGAGCTGCCTCAGCGTGCTGTTGATCATATTGAGGTTTTTAATATTAACATCTTACTGCAACTGGAACAGAGTAAAGCAAGGGTACTTAGAGTTGTCATCTCCCTGGAACCTCAGGGGGAAACAGAACTGGTCATGGTTTTTATTACTGATGAAATCTACAACCAGCAATTTCTAGTCTTCCACAAAGAAAATACAAGGGGAAGTAGATATTATGGTTACATGCAATGGGCCTAAATTCATCCTTGGTGTAATTTTGTTCCAAAGATACATTCTGCTCTCAATGACACATCCATGTTCAGGAAGCCTTTAACCCTATGCAGAACTGATTAACTTTAAGTATGTACTTTCAGTCCCCTTCAAGTCAATGTGTTCCCAAATAAGCATTTAATTCTGCGAGTCTCGTTCTTACTGTCTTTTTGTGTCTTGCTCCTTTTTGGTGTTTAATTTTTTTTACCATTATGGCCCCACGCTCTTGCAACTAAGTGGAGCTCTGCCTGGCCCCCTAACAAAATGTAGAGGGATCGACACTAGCAGATCTGACTGCTGAGGGTAAAGCTTATATTTGCTTCACTATGGTAAATCCATTTCCTGTTTCATTTGTAGCAGCTTTGTTTAAATATTGGATCAAACTGCATTCTTGATTAGACCAGATAAATCCATTAGCTTCTATGGAATAAATCTACATTTACCCTCGTGCAATGAAAGTAAAGCTTAGTGTATTGTTAAGTTTTAGGATTCCACATGCATGCGACTAGTGCTACAGCGCAACTCAAAGCTGTTTGAGGCACTAAAGATACATTATCAAGTTAACTGAAGAAATCTAAACTTCATTACATGTCCCTTAAATAATCAAGGCTGAAAGAATTTTCAAAAAATGCACTATCTCCTCCTAATTAATGCTGTTTGTTTACTTTTTGCATTTGCTTTTCCTTGGAGAATAGAGAGTAAATTTGCTGTAATTGTTTCTAGTTGGTTTCACTTTTAGCCGCTAGTGCTTGTGTTGCACACAGTGGAGGCCAACTCCAAATCCTAGCTAAAAAGCTTGTTTCAAATTGAATGAGTAAAATAACCCTTCAAATAACCATTTCTTTTCAGTGACCAGATTTTGCAGCCAGTTCAATCAATCTGGAGGAATCCAACTGAATTCAACGGACTTATTCCAAATTGATATTCATACAGAACTGAGACTGGCATCTAGCCTAAGTCCTGTTCCCTTTGAAGAAAAAAAAAAAGCAAGTTTTAAACAAACATCTAAATTTGGTCCTGAACTTCCCAACATTGTCTCTCTAATAAAACAAATAAACCCATATACATTGAGATGCATCTGCACTGCAGGGGCTTGGACCTTTGAATGCTGCAGCGTGCGACCCAAAGCTGAGAAACCCCCGCAACAATCACAGTAGTGCTGTTGGGCATCGTGGCGTTCGTGCCGGGGAGGATAGGCTTTGTGCTGCACAAAGAGAACTTGGTATCCGCCCACGGGTCTCCATGAAAAAGAGCAGCACCCTTGGCAGCAACAAGCCTTGAGTAAGCACTATTTTTTTTTTTATGGCTTCTCCCCACGCTCATCTGGACACTGTTCAGAGGATAACATCAGACCTCATGTGGTGCTTCTGCTGGCAGTGGTGAAATGTTGGAAGCAGAGCCAGGCACTTTCAGCACCACTTTTTTGTCTGTGTGTGTTGGTACATGTATACGAGAGAAGGACGGAGGGAGAGAAAGGGGGAAGGAACTAAGGCCAAGTTCAGGTGCAACCAGCTGGATACAGGAATATTCACAATGAAAGGAAACTGGGTACAAGAAAAAGCCAGACTAGGCTTTCACTAAAACAAACAAGCAAAAAATAAAAATAAAAAACAAACCACAACAAAACAAAGGAAAACAAAAATATGCCTTTGCCAGCAGTGAAGTGTTGTGTGGCTAAAGAGACCGTATCTTCATTGAGGGCATGAAGGAGCTAGAAGGTTTCACTGGTAGCAAATCTACAAACAAACAATAAAGCCAGGGAGTGTTTTGCATTCAATAGTTAATCACAGTTTGCTGAGTGTTTATGCTTTTCTTCCCTGTAAAGGCATTTTTGGTCCACCTCCCAAACAGCTTGTTTTGTCTGTGAGATTTAATCTTGAGTGGCAGGATCAGATGCAAAGACAAACCTCAAAACAAGCATTATTTTTGTATTGGGATTCAAGAAGCTGACTCCTGCAAACAGGCTGTTCCAGTTAAGACAGTACCCTGGGTTTTTTGCTACCATTTTGATTCTACCCTGATATTAATTTCTTGTAGCTATTACCTTGAGTCACGTTCTGTACTCTCTTTCATTTGTGTTAACTCTTTCATGCCTGTTTGCCTGCCACTCTCGGACCAGCTGGTTGTTCTTCCAAAACAGTAGATTTCAATGTATGCTGGGCCAATTGCTGCTTCTGTGCTGTCACTGCAAAAGCAGGTGTGTTCGTACATTGAGAGGGATAACTATAGATAGCTATCACACTGTCAAATCCTAGTGGAGACAAGGGACTATTCTTTTCTTTGATGGAGCTAGTCAATTAAACTGCAGATGCGTGGTACAGTGCTGACAGTAGATACTCAGTCACCCTTCTGCATCACAACAAAAGTCCATGCCAAGAATATAAACAAGGGATTGAAAAAAAAGTCCAATTTATGCTTTTCAGAGCTGAAAATCCTGTTACATGCACTAAAGTTTTGAAGTCTAGCCATTTTTTGCTTTTCCTTTTCCTCCCTTCTTCCTTTATCATTTCCCCCTGATTTATCTTTAAAGCTGTACTGTCTTGATAACAAACCAGTGGGTTAGTTATGAACCTTTGTCACAGCTGGCATAGATTCCAGCATCTTCTTAGTTTTAAAAAATGTATTCTACATGACTTGGAGGGATTTACATGCAAGTGAGTCGGTGAGATGGATAGATGGATATGACAAGCAGGACGGAAAGTTAATGGTTGGGGAGACGCGAGTCATTGTAAGAGGGACATGGATAGTTGTGTGAATGGGATGCTAAGATAGTGTATTGCTTGGATGGATGCATGGGTTGGTGGGCTGGATGAGGGGATAAGGCAAACATGTCTGATGAGTGAGGGGTGGATGGCTAGGGGTATGGACTAACAGGATGAGTAGACAGACATTGTGGGTGGGTGATGGATGTGGGGATGAGTGGGTGGGGCTGTGGCCATAGTGAGCGCGTGGGAGTTTTAACACTAGTCAAGGGCTAGCCTTGGTACAAAGCATTAATAAAAGTATAAACACTGGTGTGAAAAGAACACTTACCCACACTTGAGCTCACACTTTTAGAGCTTCAGTGGGGTCAGGGATGCTTGTTAAAAGAGCCAAGTGTAGATGTGAACCAGGAGAGGCTAAAGGCAGGCTTCTAAAACTTCCTGTAAACTCACGTAACAGGTTTGTACAATTCCAATAAACCTATGCAAGGGACGATGTTACGTACACATATATCTATCCTTTTACCATCCCTTTCCTGTGCATAATACTGCATTATAGAACAGGTGGGTAAAAATGTTTTCGGCAAAATTCATCTGTATGAACACTCTGCTACTTTGAGTGATGTTGGCAGCCTCCATGGTGTCATAAGGAGTTATCCTCAGCTGCTTACCTTCAAGCATCAAATTTGCCTCCTGCACTTAAATGTTAACTTCAGAGCAGTTAAAGGAAGTACTTACTTCAAGCAGCGCACAGTACAGTTCACATGCAAAAGTCCAGGACACTGTGATGAATACTGAAAGACAGCTGAATACTAGGGATGAAGTTTAAAGGGGGCTGGATAACTTTACGACCCATTTTTAAACAATGATAAACAAACTAAGGTAATGGGGAATATAATCAAATCTCATGCTAGGGGCCAAAAACTGACTGCCATGGAGGGTTCCTTCTTAGTTCCCATATACAGCTGTCGTACAATGGACTAGTTAGATTATCAAAGCAGCACAGGAGTGTCACCTTTCTCTGAAGTACAGTCGTATTGATCACTAGGGCTGTACAAAGCTTCGGTCCCTGATTTGATTCGGCAGAGACTTGGCCCAATTTGGTGGCCGAATCTCCGAATCTGAATCAAATCAGAGGACCCTTTGATCTCTCTGAATCGAATCAGAACCCTCCGAATCTATTCAGAGAGATTCCGAAAGATTTGGAGATTCGGAAATAGACGCTGCTTTAAATGTTTTTTCTACATACCTCTAGGTACCAGGCGGCTCGTGATCTCTGCGATGCTGGGGTGCCTGGAGTGACCCACAGAAGCATGGGGAGCTCCTCAGTACACTCGGCAGCAGACCCAGAAGTGGATCAGAAGCCAGGGCTCAGCAACTGGTGCCTCTTGGGTCTGGGGGCACCCGGGATCCCCCAGAAGCTGACTGCCAAGTCAGGGGTGGGGGTCACGGGGGGGGCCAGTGCGTGCTACATACCTCTAGGTACCAGGCGGCTCGTGATCTCTGCGATGCTGGGGTGCCTGGAGTGACCCACAGAAGCATGGGGAGCTCCTCAGTACACTCGGCAGCAGACCCAGAAGTGGACCAGAAGGACTTCCAGTCCACTTCAGGTTTGCCGCTGAGCACATGGAGGGTCCCCCGCACTCCTGTGGGACGCTTCATCCGCCCCAGCATTTCTGTGTTCACAAACTGCGCTGGTACCTCGAGGTATGTAGAAAAAACATTGAAAGCTGTGTCTATGTCCAAATTGCTGATTCTCTGAATCAGCATCAAATCTTGAGATTCGGATTTGGCCAAATCAAATCGGGGACAGTGATCTGAATCAACAAATCGAATCACTGTCCCTGATTGGGGCCAAATCCCAATCGAATAGGACCTGGTTCGCACACCCCTACTGATCACTACCAGAAACATGAAATCAGCCTAGATGGACTATTGCTCTATTGGCAAATCCTGTCTTTCTTACCAAATATCTTTGTTGTGCTGGCAAGAGCTTCCTCTTTAAACATGTCTCCCCTCCCTGTCATACGCAGGTATTTACATGGCTTTGCAGTGAGCACACCATGTCAGTGCTAAATACCAGCTCAGTGGAAGTTACAAGGGAGGGTCAAGTTTGCAAGGGTTTTTCATGCAACCTGCCCATAATTAGCCTCAAGCAGAGGGTGAGTCATTTGTAAGAGTCCAAGGTGCTATTAGGGCCAGACATGCCAGGCCCAGTGTATAATTATACAATCCACTACTGTGCAGAAACTGCTCCATTAAGCCATCTGACCCCATTAGAAAGAAGCTGTTATTTTTCCTTGGTTACAAGCACTGTTAGTGCCCTGTACAAGATGAGCCCAACTCGTACAGCTTAAACTCATTCACCCAAATTCACCTTTCTCCCTGAAATGAGAAAAATGTCATCCTGTTTCCTGGTT
>NW_005841862.1:61012-94942 GCF_000455745.1 Alligator sinensis | reverse complement strand
CAGCAGTAGGTTACCTGAGCTTGGAACGTGCAGTCCTGAGGCAAACAGAAGATGCTGAGATGCAGGCTTTCTTCTGAAATGAAGTAAGCTCAGGGCTCTTCTCCATCAAACCAAGCAGATTATGCTTGATACTAAATTAAAAGCAGGAACTGAAAAAAGGCTGCTACAAGAAATGTGAACAGTCTGTATTAACTGGCTTTTCATTTTTGATTTTGCTTCCACAGAAGCAAGAATGACAGGAAAGACTGGATGACTCAGATGATAGTTAACAGGGTACAGAGCTTTTTAGGTCTACCTAGAGTTGGGCTGTAGGGGTGCAAGTTGACTGCAACACCCATTCTTCTGGGGGGCTCAGGGACAGCTCAGTACTCAAAACGGGCATGGGTGGCCCATGATAGGCAGTTTAGACATAAGGTTTAAAGGAGCTACAGTTGGATTTGGCTGTTCTTTCCTATCAGAACCTCAAAGGAAATGTCTACTTTTTCCTCTGCTCGGCATGAACCCATCAGGCACAGATCTCCAAACAAAGGAACAAATATGGTTCCTAGTTGCGCAATATCTGTGACCACAATCTGCTACCCTGAAGATTCAGTATCTGATATGCAGTGAGCTGTTGAGGGATCAGGCCTGTTGCTAGCAAAAAAAAATTTAAAAGATTTTCCGCCCTCACAATTGGTGCTACTCATCCTTGTTGGGAGTCTGGGCTTGAAGATCAAAGGCTTCTCACCCTTAGAAGCAAGTCTTAGGAGAGGTTCAGTCACCTTGTCTGGAAACGGGTGGGGAAAATTTGCACTGCTGTAGACTCTGTTGTTGTGGGGATAAACAGAAGACTTTGGTCTCCAGAGCTGTCACTCTGACATCAGTACTAAATTCCCTTTAAAACATACAAAAAACACTAATGTGTTTCATTTTTAAAGCAAGTATTAAAAATCTTTTAGCTGCAGGGGACAGTGGGATAAAAGAAACAAGATGTCAAATTATAATCAGCTTGAATCATTTTGAATAAACACTGAGGCATTAAAATGTACCCTGTTTGCTGGCAGGCTTAATAGCTTACAAAATATTCACTCCACCCCAAATCAAGGACTTTAGAACCCAGTAATGCCAGAACAGATGCCCTCGATCACCTAAGGTTTTCTTTTCATTGGTACGGCTTTCTCATCCTCACAGGTGGAAAAGCAACATTAGAGTTTAAAGAGAGTTTGATGAAAACATGTAGCACCCCAAGGATCAATTTTCACTGTAGGAGGTTGCAGAGTGCATTGTACACTAGGCATTAATTCTTCACCCTCTTCTGGTGACAAGAGAGCTCTGGAGAGCTGCAGGCATGAATAACATTAGACTTCTGGTGTGTACTTTGTTTTTCATGCCTGCAATTAAATGCTTGCTTTATTTCCTGTTGTTTAATATTGTATTTATTCTATATCGCTGCATGAAAAAGCTCTCGTGTTCTTTTTTCCCCCTTTTCTTTTTTTTTCCAAGCTGCTCTGGGGACACATTTGAAGGCCAGTATTGTGGTCTCAGCAAGCAATGGGGCTGCCGCCAAACCTCGCTTCCTTTGCTGATTTCTTGCTGCTTTAAAATGTATTTTCATCAGTTGATCCCGATTTTTCTTCTGGTTTCTTGCCAGATAATTACCACACAAATGAAACTATGCTTTGCACAATGCCCTGGAAACAAGAGTTGAGATTTTAAACACAGGTGGAGAATAGAGGAGACACTCTGATAAGCGACATACAATCAGTAACATGGGGTGACAGAAACGAACTGAACTTTGTGAGGCCACAACTTTAAAAATATTGTGTTGCTAAAACTAAAAAATGAATCTCATTAATTTTGCAGACTTAGTCACAAATGCCTAATCTGTTTTCAATAGGTTGGGCTAGCTGATCTCTGCCTCCATTATGTTTGCCTTTCTTCAAGCAACTCTGCTTGAAAGTCTTCTCTGCTAACTGATGAAAATCAGTGCGCTAAAACAATCCATTAAAATCAGTTTAGACATAAAGCTGATTTTAGGGCATGAAATCAAAGCATGAGAAAGTGTGAGCACAACCATTTGGAACGTCCATGTGAGGACTATCATTTTTTCATGGTTAACTTTTGTTTAATCATACGGAGGCCACAGAGCTCTCATTTCTGATTAACAATGGAGTGTCACTCCTGTTGCCGCCCTCCAATGAACACCATACTTCCTTTCACCGAGGAGAGATGCTTCTACTGATCACCTTTGCAGAAGCCTGTTGTTTCTCTCATGCAGGCCTATAAAATAGCTACACTCATTTGAACAACTGCTGCCGCTTTGTTAAAATAGCTTCTGGACCTTGAACTCACTAGAAATAGCTAATTCAGATATACTCAGAAGATTACATGGATCCACATTTGTGTATAAAAAGCTCTACTGAGTAAATAACATTTCATTTGATAGACTTTGTCCACTCTTGGTTTCACACAGTGTTAAGAAAACATGCTGAAACACTTTCAGCTAAACTAGTTCCTAGCCAGTGAGGAAAAGGCCAAACTGCCTTGAAAGATAGTCAGACAATTAAGAGCGAAACTCACAATTGGTAAATTATGAGATTCTTTAGTAACATTTTTAGAAGTTCTGAAGCAGTATGATATTTAACGGGAGCAACTGTATATCAATAAAACCCCCCACTAATTATTCACAGAGAGGGCAGAATGGCACCCTAGGGCATCTTTACACATGCTCTGGGCGGGGGGGTGGGGTGGGGGGGTGGCGCTTTAATAAGAGCAGCTCTGAGAGCTGCTCTAATTAAAGCATCTGCAACATCACGTATATTCAGCGTCCCATGCTTGAAAATAGTGGCAGGGGTGCTTTTACTAAAGTTTGTCAAATGACTTTTAGTTAAAACACCCCCGCCGCCATTTGAAGCACAGGGATGCTGAATACATGTGATACAGAGGCTGTTGGAGTGTGCTAATTGGCACACATTGGAGCAGATATCTGGCACATGTATAGGTGCTCCTAGACTAGAGTCTAACCAGTTCAGAGAGACATGAGCTTTCATAGCAACAGCTTACTTCACAGGTGCCTTCCTGCCTGACTTGAAATTACCACAGTTAACCACTTCTCTCTAGTTATCAAAGAAGATTGTTCATTGGTTATATACTTTGTAACAGATGCATGTTAATTCCAGCCCAGATCTTGGGGCTCTCAAAAACTAAACTGAGTCAGGCCAGGTCAGTGCTTGAATAGGAGGACTTCTAAGATCTCCACATGCTGCAAGTGATGCTGGTGATGCAGTGATGTACCACTACTTTGACTGAGCCGAACCAATGCTCCAACACAACTGAAACCAGTCCAAGATGAGTCAAGAAGCACATGGCATGACCTTTTGTGTCACTTTTCCAGACATTTTATCATTCTTCAACAAGCTTTCCAAAGAAATCTAATCCAGCTTTAGAACAGAGAGACTGGGCATAGGTTATGGCAGAGACGATGAAAGAGGCAGAAAAATAAAGACTGTACCAAATGTTGGCATAATTTAGTATACTTTGAAATTTTATGAGAAAGCTTAATTGCATTCCCTTTGTTGAAGTGTTTATTGGAAGTGAACTCTTAGACAGGTTTCCTATAATTTCAAGCTGTTTAGTGATTTCTCATACATCAGAAGCTAAAATGCAGACAATAGATCAGTTATTTTTCAAAATTGAACATTATCATCTAGTAGGAAAGTACACAAGAACCGGTGGTCTCACTCCCAACTCAGAATGTCATCATTCTTATCATTCACTGGAAGGAATGTTATCATTTGGCAGCAGATCAGACTATTATCTGTGTGCAAATAAGTCATGGCCCATGTAGATACCTGTAATTATCTCAATAAATATTTGTGGCTTTTTAAGGTAGGACTATTCAAACATGCCATCTCTATGGCTTTTATCATTCTGTAGATCAATATATAAGAGTGATTCCTTCATGGTCCCACACATTTCCTCCCAGCATCTCAGTTCTTTCACTGCTTAGCTCTCAAAATACATTATTCTGTGAACCAGCATAATGAGCTCTGTGAAATGCTGGTGGTCCAAAGAGCACAGTTTGAGAAGCATTGCTCTAGAATAAAATAAATACCCATACTATTTAGGAATAGAATAGATTAAAAAATCTGTAAAATTCCAAAATGGTGAGCCTGGAGACTGAAGTTACATTTATCTAAGAAAGAGGAAAGAAAATTTTCTTTGAATGGAAGGTGACTCACTTCATTTCTAACTTTAAGAGAATGCCAGTGAAGATAAAAATTTCCATATAATGTCTATTCAATCACTGGCCTCTGATAGATGACAGAAAATACGTTAATTGGTTTCACTTCTAGCATGTGGAATGTGAGCATCTGATCAATTAGGAACTTGACTGAAATCATCAATTCTTGTCACATAAGTTAGTGAACACCTAGGGTGCCTGTAGACATGCAGGGAGACTGCTCCAATGCGCTGTAATTACAGTGCGTCAGAGCAGACTAAATTAATCAAGCCTGCTAGAATGCATGTGCAGCCTCCGTGTCTCGTGTATTCAGCACCCTTGCACTTCAAATGGCAGCGGCGGTGGTTTAACTAAAGTTTGATGAATGAGCTTTAGTTAAAGCACCCCCATTGCCATTTTGAAGTGCAGGATGCTGAATACACAAGATGCTGCAGGTGCTTTAATTAGAGCAGCTCTCAGAGACACACTAATTAAAGCAACCCCCTCCCATCCCTGGAGCACATGTAAAGATGCCCCTAGATCAGGGGTTGTCAACCAGGGGTATTTGGGAAAGGGCCTCAGGGGGTATGCGGTGGCGGTGCGGAGAAGTGCGGGTACTTGGGAAGCGCACCGCCACGTGCTGCCACCGCTGCCACACACCTGTTGCTGCCTGCAGGCCGCGGCTCATGGTGGCAGCAGGTGGGGGCACATGGCAGCAGCGTGCAGTGGCAGGGGGGGGGGGGGGCGCGCCCCCCCCCCCCCCCCCCCCCAGCACCCTCCCCCCCCTCCATCAACCAGCCTCTGGGGGACCCCCCTCACACGCTCATCCGTAGGGTACAGTCCAGGAGGGGTACCCACCAGAAGGGCACACTTCTTAAAAAAGGTTGAAAACCCCTGCCCTAGATATTAGTAAACTTGAATATATTTAACAATTGATTTTGTAGCCCTTTCTAGTGGTATCTTAGGATAATTTTGGAATATTGAGACAATAATAAAGGAGCAGTCCATTATCCAAAATACTAGGACTATTGTTAAGGATACGCTTTTGGCTAAAATTATGCAGGTAATTGTATAGTGAAATACATATTGGTTACTATTAGCTTTCGACATCATCATGACACTTTCTGATCTATAGGGATAACCAGAAAAGAGAGATAATTACTGGTGCCACCAAGTAATAAAAAAATCTAGATATTCTTAAGTGAACCTTCTCAGCGGGCACGTTTACACAGGTACTAACTAAATACACAGTAACCAGCACTACTGCACAGAAGCGCTGGTGCTTACCTTTTCAGTGATGCTAGTGCACAGTAGACTAATTCTAAAGTGCATTAGCATGGCTTTTGCTGTGACATGCTAATAAGTAGAATTAATCTACTGTGCATTTAGCATCTTATGGAGAAGTGCCCAGCTTCTCCTAAAAAAAGATGGACACAACAGTTTACAAATTAATAAATAGATTGTACATGCATTGCGGTATAAAAGTTATATAATTTTATCTGTAGTTTCTTAGTCAAGCTCTTATGGTATTTTCTTTTCAAGACACAGCAGAACACTAGGACAAGACCTTATATTTCAACAGAAAAATAAATGTCTTCTATATTCCCTTCTATATCCTCACAGCAATGAAAATATTCTTGGTGCATGAAAGAGTGGTTTGAATTATACCTGAAAAAGTGCAGATTTGTGACTGTTGCAACTGAGTGGCTAATTTAGGAGTTGGCAACAGATGGCTCACAGAGCTTTTGGATCTGGCCCAGATCAAACTGTGGCTTCAGCAGCTTTCAGTGGCATGGGCTGGGAATGGCTGGTGTGGAGAAAACTTACCTGAAGCTGGAGAGAGGCCGCGGGACGCCGCGGTTCAAGATCAAAAGGAAAACCCATGGTAGAGCCGGGAGAAGCCAGGAACGGCTCCCACGTCTGTTTGGGTGCACTTTGTAAAAGTGTGCCAGGGGCAATTGGCCAAGTGGCCACCCAGCGCCGAGATAAAAAGGCCCGGCAGGAAGGAAGCCGGGGGAACAGGAAGAGGAGTTCCCACCTGGCTCAGAGAGGTTGAAGACGACCAAGTGGCCGGCAGCAAAGGAGATGTGGTGGCACCCCAGAGGGGAAACCATGGGAGACAAAGCGGGCCAGCTAGGGCCCAGCGAGTCACCTACGAGACCGGCGTGGGCAGAGGCCAGCAGCAGTGGTGATTGGGACACTGGCAAAGACAACGGAGCCCAAACCTGGATGCAGACAATGAGCAACAGGTACCGAAACTGGGGAGGGGGCAACCCATCAAGGGGACCCGAAGCCTGGGCAGAGGCCGACAGCCCGTGAACCAGGGAACACTGAAGGGCGGTGGTCGATGCTCAGTGCCAGTACCATCTGTAGCCCACAGCCACAGCCCTTAAGAAACCGAGTGTTAGTGAGGGCCAGAACACCGGCCCTGACGAATAACATCACAATTGGCGTTAGGCGGGGTGTAGGGGAGGTGGAACCCTGAGAAACAATAATCTCGAGGCTGACCAAGGGGGAGTACTGGGGACGTGGGATCAAACATCTTCCTCCCGCTAAAAGAACCAATCAACATCAAAGATGTAGCAGGCGAGACCCCTGGGGGAGCTGACCCAAGGCCGCTCCCAGTAGCCTGGCCATGCAACCCAGAAGGCGACGGTGAGGTTCGAAGGAGACCCAGACGTGCTACGCTCAGGGGGAGAGGCACGGAAAGCTACAGCTGGGATCCTGAGTCTCTGGTGGAGGGGGAGCTCTGCTCATGCCACACTGCAGTCAGTTGGCATGGGCTCTGGTGAATGGGGGCTTTTGCTGTGCCACGCTGCAGCTGAATAGTAGGCCACCTACTTATGACCGAAGTTGGGTCATTCCAGCCCCCCTGCCAGAAAATGTTGCCAACCCCTTTTCCATACATGCTTTGTAATAACTTTCCATAACTGTTACTGGGTTTTATTTTGCCTTCAGCAGACCAACATGGTGCGCATGTAAGGGGAAAGTTATCTGAAGGCCCTTGCAGGCCGTTTATACACCTCACTTGATACATCAGTAATCCTAGGGTATTGGTCAGAGGATAGACTCCGTTACCTTTTCTGCAGACTTGAAGAAAGGATTCTGACGTAGCCATGACTTCTATTTGGTCTTCAATTCCTGACTGACTGAGCTTTTCAGTCATATACGGGGAAACTTTTTCTTTATTTTTTTCTTTGCATAAATTTGTTAGGGAAGATACTTTTCAGGTACAAACCCAATTAGCAGAATTTGTTAATTTAGAAAGAGCACATGGATACCTTGGTCATATATTCCTCTTGTAAAGAATAGGTTTCTTTAAAAAAAAAAACAGTTATGTGTACACAAGGGTAATACTGCCAATCAAATAGTTTTATATGATTCTATTAAGATAGGCAGCTACTTTATGGTGATATATTAACTTTCAAATGGATGTTTTAGCAGAGCTTCATCAACTCTGTACCATTTGTTTAGTTCTGTACCACTTAGGAGAAGCAAGGCACTTTTTCCACATGACATTTATAACAACATATGAACTTTATTTTATTCCATGCTGGAAAGTACCCTGTCTATTTACAATTAATTTGGGAAGTGACACCATTAAGAGTCAGCTAGATCTGGCCTTCCATAACATATCACAGGAAGGGGAAGATGAGTGGTTGGGATTCTGCATTTACCATTTCTGTATTAGGAAAAACGATGTCTTCTTTTTCTTTTCACAAAGTAAACGTGCTGATTCTAACTGCAAGTCTTCGATTAAATACACTTACAGCTGTATTACTATAACTGTTACCTACAAAGCTGTAGGTCTATGAAGGAGCTTTGTTTTGTCAACTTAACTTACACAGTTGGTGACTGAGCTTTTAATACTAAAGCAACACACTTTTCTTAGCAATAATGATGAATATTAATTAACCACCTTAAACTTTATTGCTTAAACTAACCAACAACATAAGGACACTGCATTCAACACATGATGAACTTTCAACTGTGATGTTAAAAAATGTTGTTAACATTAAACTCACTTGAAAGGCACTGTGTAAATTGCATGACTCACATCCATACATGTATGGATAAGAACCATAAATATAGGCAAATGTCAGAGGCAGAATATGGCACTATATAGTCCACGAGGCATTCTAGTATGTATGGCAGTTATATGTTCTTAGGATACGCTGAAAAATAGTAACTCAAACATACAAAAGCTCAGAAAATGGAGAACATTGCTTAGAAAGAAAAATTACACCACTGCCTGAAAGAGAAGCATTTCTGAAACAGGGCATCACATAGGACATTACTGTCACAGGAAAATGGTATCATACCTAAACACTTTAAAAAAAATTTAATCCAGTGGACATATAAAGAAATGGTGATAGTAGAAGAGAACGAGGGAAGTAATATCAAATATTTAGGGTAAAGTTAGCCAGATAAGGTCCTTTGTTTCACAGATCCGATGAAATCTGTAGTAATCAAAACCATTCCAGCAGCAAAAAGCACATATAGATGTTCCAACCCACTTCCAGGAGGTCCTCTTGTGTGCATGTGGATGTAAGAATCTATCTGGCACCATCTCAAAGTCTGGTGTTTCCTAGAGTTTTCCATTGGCAAATGCTGCCTCCTGGAACTGAGGTACAAATGTTTTGAAATAAGCCCTGGTGGGAAAAAGAAAGCTAATGGTTAGCAAGGAACAAACTCAGAACGTGCGTGTATGTGCGTGTGTGCGTGTACGTACGTGTGTGCATGAGTTTGCCCTGTCTATATTTAAGAACCAAGAAAACAAAAAACCCCAGGAAGCAAAAGTTAGCCAAATCCATGCTTAGACACACAAATAAATGGCCTGATTTTCAGAAGTCTGAGTAAATCGCTGTTTCCACCTTTTAATTTCAGCAGTGACTATTTTTTGATAGATTGATTACAGTCACATACAACATTTTTAATGTGGTCAATACTAATGTCCTCCTCCTGTACCAGCGAAACTCTAGATTCCATTTCAAATTTTATATATCCCAGAAATCCTTTAGTCTTTCAGCCAAAATATTTTCTAGGGCATTTCAGTGAATCATTCACAATTGTTCCCCTTTTACCCCTTTTTCTTTGTATTTTAATTCCTTTAGTTTTCATATAGCAGTATTTTAGATCCAGAGATAGTGATGAACACTGGAAAATGGGGTTATGTCACTGGCTGTGACATTATATATTTGATATTCCACATTTGAAGCCTAACATACATTAGTTGAATTTATTCAGTTTTTGAAAAAGCTTCATATGTGGCACCTCTGGCGCAAACAAGTCACTTAGAGGAAGTCAAAGTATTGGAAATGGATAAGCTCTTTATTTGCCTTTTTTCAGGAACTTGTACGAAATACAAGGTTCACAGAGATGGTAAAACAGTTTATATTAGCTTCATTTTATTCTCCATAATGAATAAATACTAACACTTTAAATGGTCTGTAACCATACTTGCTACTTAAAAGAAAAGTTTTCTGAGAAAGTTTGAAATTCTGATGAATCAGTCTATAAATGAGGGTGTTAGTTTCACTGTCTTTAAAATGAACTGAGTAGCTTTTTTAGCCTATAAAATGAGTCTATTTTATGCTGGTTTGTAAAATAACTTTGGGTTTATTGCACTCCATCCCTCAAATCTGTACCAACAGCAGACATATTAATTCTGAAATGATATGCTGCTCAAAATAACTTAGTTGCAAGGGATGTTAAAGGCAGTTAAGTTTCAGTTCTACCATTCGGTGCTTTTACGTATTGATCATTCTCCAAATACTGAACTCTTAACCTTTTCTTTCCTATTTTAAATCTACTTTTCAGTCTGTATCACACAGTATTTTCTTGGTGCATTTCTGAAATAAGATGCAGTGAACATTATTTACAGGTATTGCTTATGTCTACTGGTATGAAAACAATAAATGCCAAGAATTCCAGGGATTTCATCAGGCACACAGACATGCTGAATATCTCCACAGTCAATCAAGAAATCTAATTTCATAACATGGGCAGAAGACCTAGCTGCCACTCAACCTCAATTACTCCTCCCTCAGGCTTGAGATAGTACATGCTGTAAGATCAGAAAAGGGAAACCTCTTCATCTGCTTGTGACAATGTGCCTGATAGACTCATTAAGCTGCAGTAACAATAAATTTGCATAAGATGTGTGAAGCTACATGACATGCTGACCAAAGGCCAGATGAGCAGTGTAAAGGAGCAGTATCATAAATGGCTTGGGGAATTTAGCATCGTATATTGGACCTAAGAATGATCATGAAATAAGAGAGAATGTTAGCCAATTTGATGTTTTATAAAGTACAGAGAAGCTCTTGGGCTAAGTACAAACAGTCAAAAGCCAGAGGCTGAATTGATTCAGTCCTTGCATGTTAGGCTAAGTTGTGTAAACTGAACTGAGAAGCAAGTGAAAAGACATTCACTTTTGATTCCAGAAATGCAGGCACATGCCTGCAGTGGCCCAGGCCAGAAGCTGGGGAACCTCTCTGCTTGGCTGGAGAGGACAGCTTGGGGCAAGGCTAGCCTGCCCACCCTTCAAAGAGGGACTTGCAGGGAAGGTGCAAAGCATCGTGGGATGCCAGGGGAATGTGAGTTAACTTGACTCTGAAGAGGATTTGGGACAGAAGTTCAAGAGACCAATTTAACCTAAATCAGTTAAGTCTGATACTATATCCATTCAGGTTTATCTTAAACCGACCGGTGTTGGCCATTTTGAAAGCAGTTTGTGTGAATGAACTTCTGTTGTGTTACAGATCTGAACCAGTTTCTGATCACTTATACCAGTTTATGTGTAATTTTTGTCCCTAGCCTTGATGCACAAAATTCTGATGCAGCTTTTAGGACTGTTTGCAAAATGACTGCACCTACAGGCACTCAACACTCACATGTGTGTGTGTAAAGCAGCTACATGTGTCATCACCTGATCTACATGAGCAGCTATGGGTTTTGTACTTTTTCATGGTTAACGTTTGAAAATATAGCCTATTGCAATGTCATGGCCAGTTTGGCACCATGGGGCTCTCTCTCACATTTTGTCAATTGCAGTATCTCTGTCATCCACTTAGCAGTTCTCTCTGTGTTACTCGGCTTAATATTGAATTATATTTCCTTTGCTTGCTTCATTTAAATGGATTCTTCATTCCCCTTTGATGGATTCTCTGTAGAATCTCCTCCTATATTTGCTCCCTTCTTCGCCACCTCCAGTTCCGATAATCCAACAAAAAACCTTTCCTTCCTAAACAGGTTTTCAATCTGATGGACATAAAAGAAAGTATTTCTATATTTTCTTTTATGAAATACACTTTCCCTAGAATCTCTAGTAATTGTGTTGTATTAATAACACAACTGTATTAGCAACACAGTAACTGTATTACTTCTCAATTTGCTTGCTGCTGTGGCATGATTCTCAGAATGAAGCTAGTGACACTAAGTACCTACTTCTCATGCCATCTTTATCTGCATTTAAACTTTTCCATCTTCTCACCATTCTTGCATATATACTTATTCCTTCTGCTCCAATAGCAATTTCAACTCCTCCTTACAGTCTGACCCCCTGTACTATTTCAGCAAGAACATTACATCTTTGCTTGTTTAGATCCCACTTGGAGAGATCCCACAAGTTCACAAGTGAGTTCAGTACTTCACAACGGTAAACGACATGATTCTTTCCTAATGTATTTTGGCTTGGCTTCTACTTTGTCATTTGTCTTATCCAGAATGAGACACAGGTAATATCAAAGACAATAACCCAGGATGTTTTTTTCCATCCGGGTATGCAAAATAAGAGAAATTATGAAAACTGACTTAAGTGGATGATTATTCATCATACTTTCAGTTGCTGAAGAAAGAGACAGGAAACCTGCAGAAATTCAGTAGTATCACACACTTAGTGCAATGAGATAAGATGGTTATTTTAGCTGAAGGATAGTGGACATAGTAGGGCAGGGAGACTTGAAACAGTGAGATGAAAAAAGGTTAAGGCCCTGGTGCAAATCAGTGTTTCAGCTCTGGGAACAGAAAGGAAATGCCAAATTTTAGATACTTTAGCATCAGGACTTATCTAGAGCCCCTATATGGGGAGAGGAAAAAGGAAGGTGACAAATGATTCAGATTGTTAGAGCTGGTTGAAAATTTTTCTGCCAAAATGATTTTAACAGAAAATGTAGCTCCTGCAAAACTGAGTTTTGATTTTGGTGAAATGTTTCAATTTTTAATCAGAAAAAAAATGAAATAAAGTATTTGGTTTTGAGTTGGTTTGACCTGACTTGAAACATTTTGGTTGTTGAACTGAACCTCAACAGGTTTTTTTTTGGTTACCTTGACATTATGCTATTAACCTCAAGTGACAGTGCTTTATGGAACCTGAAATCCAAGTATTTAATGTCCCCCATTCTCTCCTACAAGCTAGAGCCCTCAAACCAGACTACACATCCCATGATATACTTGCAGTCTTCCATCACACCAAGCAATATGGTGCACTGTGGCAGTCATAACTGTAAAATATAAAAGGAAATGCAGTCTGACCCAGGAACTCAGACCATAGAGAAGAATAACAGCATTAGGCACAAACATAACTCTCACCCAGCATGATGTAGTTTAATATTAAACTGACTTGAAACATAACACTTCAACATTTCCCGACCAGAATTTGTCAGACCTTTGTTCCACAATTTTGATATTTTGACTTTTCCTCCCAACTTGGGACAAAACAAAAGTAAAAATATTTAAATGTTGTGTGAAATGGATATTTTGATTTTTATTTAGCTCTAGAGATTATTAACCCTCAGGAGCAGAAAGCTTCATGTCTTTGCCCACTGACACAGGTGAAGTGTACTGAAATTCATGCAAACCTTTTAAGTTAATAATATAACACAGCTGAAGAATACGTTGCCCTACAGTAAGATGATAATGTCTGTATTATAGATTCAGTCTGAATTCTAAAGATTAATTTAAAGAAATGAAACCAAGTAAATGAAAGATGCTGTGCCAGTCTAAACTCTTTTTACATAACAAATGGAAAGTGGGTTTTCCTCATGCTGATACAATTTGTTTTATATCGATCTGAATTTTAAAATGACATATAACCTTGCGTCCTGTACACACACACACACACACACACACACACACGCGTGCGCGCACACACACACACAACTACAGCATGTAACCAAGGTTTTTAAAGGGAGATTAACTTCCCATGATACCCAGTCATTTAAGTCCATTCATAAAGAATAACTTAGGGCTCTCAACAACTATAAACTTGAAGTGTGCTATGTCACAAAAAATATTGAGCAAAGTATTGCACAGCAATTACAAATGGCTTTTTTGTTGTTTTTACAATACTTGACTGTCTGATACTATTAACAGCTTCAAAAGTGTTTTGAAATCCTTCCCCTCCACACCCACTATATATCAGTTGTCTGATACTAGACAAGAGGGTGTTAAAAATAATGCAGTCATCCAGGTACCTGTTGAGTCACACTGAAGGTGCAAAAAACCTACTTTGAGACTGCTTGCTTTGTGGTTTCTCTCAGCTGAACCACATTGGGACTAGAGAGATTTTCTGAATTTTTTTCTTTCTGAGAAACAGTAAGTTCCCTTCTTTCCCTGATTTTACTTCCCCACCCCCTCAGTGGCTCTGTGTCATAATGACCTTACAGCAAGCTGAAGAGGAGTGGATAAAATGCTTCCTGGAGTGCAGTAAGACTGCTTTGTACAAAAGCGACAGATGTTCTCTCACGCAGGTGCTGAGAACAATGCCTCTGCAACCCTCTCTGAATGGTTTAGGTCTTAGCTTACACTCAATGTAAAGAGTTTGCTACCTTTTCTGCTCAGAGTGGGTGTGTATCATCATACAAGCAGATGTCTTACTCTTCAATAAGTGTCTTACTATAAGAGCCTTTTGTTTTTGTTTCTTCAAATGGTCATTTTCCAAGTTCAAGGTAGAAAGTTATGGATTTTCTATGGAAATTTTTCTTTGGCACTCCAGAAAACAACACACATTCTCTGTATTTAACCAATATATATAGCTAATAGGGTACATTGAATTTCAGGTGCTATGCTCAAGGACGCTGCTGAGAGTAAACCACTTATCTTTTCTTCACTTTATTATCTACTAGAAAGAAAGTCTTGCTATTGCAAATAGTAAATATCTGAAAGAAGAAAGAATCAGATCGTTCAATGTTTACATGTTTTCTAGTGGTATAAAACAATGACAGTGGCACAAGACCTCAAGAATGTCATACAAAACCAATATATGTCCAAAGAGAATGGATTTGGATGTTGAAAACATACTGTGATTCAGAATTAACTTGCTATATGAGGTTTCACCCTAAATTTAGTATTATTCTAATGCAAATAAGTGTTAATTTTAAAATTTCAATGCGTCAACTTATAGCAAGATCATTTAATTTCACTTTGCTATCACAAAGTGGTCTCTATTGACTTACAAAGAAGCTGTTTTACCTTGAGAGTCCAACACTAAAATCCTCTTTGAAGACTACACTTGAAACTGGTGAACTGTATTAATTTTCTATCAAGACTTCCACGCACTAATACTGAAAGTATGCTGTAATTATAATGTATGTTCTATTTCTTTTTTTGGGGTTCTTTTTGGTGTTATTTGTTTAATAATGTTCTTGTTACTAATGGATGTGCAATAGTATTGAGAGATGGTCAGCAACTTTGGTTTCTATCAACAACCCTAATGTTCCCAAATGGCAAACCCAAACCCTAGAAAATGAGAATTCCAACTATGAGAAAAAGCCCCATACAATGCCATATTGACTATATAATTTCATTTCTTTGACTCAGATTCTCAGCAATACCAGGCAATCACGGGATGCATTTAAGGAGAGAGGAGGTGAAATCCTTTTTTTTTCTTTCTGTGTCTAGGATAAGAGCATCATTGAGTTGTGAATCATCCTCCAAAATCATGAAAAATAATTCTAGCTGCAGAACAACAACCTTCTCTCATGTAGGAATGTTTTTGTGCCAAGTTTTCTGATACCGATGGCCTCAAAGCCATCTATATTAGCAAGATTTGCCCTGACATTCTTCATCTGTGTCAACAATTCAAACTCCAATTGCCCTAGTGCCTTAGGGTGTTTATAGATGTGCTCCAGGAGGCGGCGGGTGCTTTAATTAGCAAGTCACACTAATTAAAAGTGTCTGACCGTCACATGTATCAGTCCCTGCACTGAAAAAATGGTGGTAGGGTACTCTGAACTAAAGCTTGTTTGATGAGTTTTACTTCAAAGTGGCCAACCATTATTTTGCAGTGTGGGGATGCTGATACATGCGACGCTGGAGGCTGCTGGAGCGCATTAATTTCCGCACTCCAGGTGACTCGATTACAGACTGGAATTACAGCGTGTCGGAGCAGCCTCCCTGAATGTGTGTAAGTGCCCTTACATGTCAAGAGATGATTTCAGGAAGAAAAATAAACAATTATTGATGGTCAAAGCTTGGTTTCAAGGACTCTTCAATACCATTTTAAGCTCACATTCAGAGCAGGGCCCTCACCACCAGCACTTTATTTTCTGTTTGGCACTGTTTCTTGACCTGGATCCATTCCCTAGAGATGCACATGCTGTCATCACCTTTTCTAGACCACTGAATACCTGGACGTCTAGATTTCTTCCTGGTGCCAGCTTTGAGACAAATACCAGTTTTTACATATTATTATATCTGCATTTCAACTAAGTATGGTTTACACTTTTATTTCCACCTACTGCAGATAGGGGTTAACATCTGCAGTAGACTCAACTATGACACTTTAAAAAGTGTTAAGTCCTGTGCTTAGTGGTATTTTAAATCATGTTAGCTATGGTAATATGTTTAGGTACACACATGCACAAATAGAAAACCCTGTTCTTTAACCCATAGAAAAAACTGCATTTTTTCCCTGCAGCTAGCTTATTTAAACCTGTTGCATGTGGTTGCCTGCGTATTCTCTTTTAATGGTGGGAATGTCCACCCATAGCTCTATACCACCGTTTCAGAGGATCTGAGTTAAGGGGTGATGCCAGAGTTACTTTTGTGTCTTTGCAATGCTCAGTTGTCTGAACAATTCCTTGGGATTTTGAGTATGTTATATACAACAAAGCAACTGTCAGGCTACTGTTAATTATACCAAGAATTTCACCTCCTCTCTCCTTAGCTGCATCCAGTGATTACCTGATATAGCTGAGTATCTGAATCAAAGAAATTAACTTGCATCTTAGACAATATATCTGAATTTAGCCCAATAATTTATAAACGAATGGAACTGTCTCAAGTCAGTCCACTCTATTTGAAATTTTCATATGACAGATTAAGGAAAAGTCATTTTGTGCCACTTCCTTCCTTCTGGGTTCCAAATCTGTTACAAAAGATCCACAAGCTTCTTCAGGTTCATGGATCTTCAAAGTAAACTCTATGGGAAAGAACTTATGAACCTGGCCTTCAGTGACCTGACAATGTAAGACACAGTGGGTAACCATATAGGGTGCAGACAGCAGTGACATTTTTTGAGTGATCTGGCTCCTGAAAGTGTTCTACAGCCATGTCATAACACACATTCACGGCTGCAGAGTGCTTTTAAAATGGCCAGTCATGTGAAAAATGAACCCTGGTTAAATCAAGTGTTACATTTAGGTGCTCAAAAGCCCAGCATCTTAAGGAAATTGTGTTCCCTCCAGGGTTAATTTTTTGCGGGGGGGGAGGGACATGACATGGGGACAGGGGAATGGGATACTGCCCAGTCCCCCTGCCCCAGCTGTTAGGGGGAAGGAGAGGGAGCTCCTGGCTGCTGAACGGCCAGAGCTGGGGGAAGGGGTTGGAGAACAGGTCTGCTTTTCCTCATAGCCCCTCCAGCTACCCCAAATGGGATATTGGAAGAAGCTGGGGCAGGCCCTCCGAGGTGAGGGGTTCCTGCCGTCCCCCACCCTCAGCTCTGGCCATTCAGCAGCTGGAAGCAGCCAGCATGGAGCTCCTGGCTGCTAAATGGCCAGAGCTGGGGGTGGGATGCAACGGAGCCCCTCACCTTACAGGCTCAGCCTGGCTCCCCCAATACCCAGTTGGGGCGGGGACTCTGTTCCCCATCTCCCCCCAGTTCTGGTCATTCAGAAGATGGGAGCTCCCTCCCCTCCCCCTCCCTCACTGAGAGCCCCCAAGCTGGGGGGGAAGGGACTGGGGGAGGCAGTTAAACAGCCTCCTGGGAGGCTGCTGAAGTGCCCCCAGCAGCTGGCCTGGGCCAGTACATGCTGGCACCTGCCTCCCTCCGCCCCCACTCTCCCCTAGCCAACCTGTCTGTCAGGTCAGGGGAAGGCAGTGCAATCTAACTCATTACACTTTATGTAAAGTGCCATGAGTTAGAGCAGGGCCCTAATGTCTGTCTGCACCCATTAATGAAGATATATGGTTCAAACAATAAATGGGTATAGAACCTAATGCCTTCATTTAATGAAGAACCTAATATATTTACAAAATTATTTCAGGCAATTTATTCTCATATAGACTCTACACTCATAATAGTACCTGAATTAGTTAGCTATGTGCTTTACAAGAGGTGGATAAGGATGATGTATAAACTGTCCTTCAACAACATTAACTTGAACACCCTGAATTATTCACCCTGTTATATTAAGGTTGTTCTCATACACCTAACCTCAAGAATGCTGGTACATCTAACCACACTTGGTTGCAGATGCTCAGGCCATATTTTTCTCTGATCCCAAGTAAAATATTCTAATTACCAGGAAGAAACCAAGGTCAAAGATGACTGATCTTTCATAAATAAATTGAGAGAGTTATGCTCCATCCTCTTCTAAGTCAATTATGTGAAAACAGAAACTAAAAAGGGCATAGGTTGAAGCAGAATAAAGCCCTGTGGCTTCTTAATGTCTTTGACCTATTCCTTCTAGACTAGAATTATTATGCTGCCACTTCTTAATACAATCGCGGTACATAAATGAGGTCAGCAGTGAAGACATGTTAGAATTAAAAAAAGGGTCTCTATACTCTATTAATGTCATTCAACTATTCCCTTTTACAAGTACAAAGTGGTGATCTTAGTACATCTTTGTATTTTTCTGTACTTGCTGTAGCTTGTTCTAAACAAAGAAAACTTGTTTTAAAATACTTAACACCCACAACAATCTGTTCTTGGGCACTTGACAAGAGGGCTTGTCCTTTCCTGACCACATGGGCATTGTCTGTCTGGTTGATTTTGTATAATGCCCAGTAATTAAGCTTGTGTTTAAAGGGCATGTACATATAATGCCACTCCCATACATGGGGTATGCTTTTTCTTTATAACAGAACACAGCCAAAGATAGAAATGTTAATGATGTCTCCACTGAACAACTTTCAATCTCTGTTTAATTTATTATCACTACAAATTAAAATAGTGAATCTAAAATGGTTAATGATTACACTTCATCCAACAGTGGCCTTGTATTTAAGTCACATTTCATACCAGCATTCATCTACACTGTAATGTGACTGTACTTCTGCTTATGTATCTCTCTGAGCTACAAAGTCTAACTTTTAATATTAACTTAATACAAAAGCTTCATAAAGGTACTAAAGTTGCATGAGAAATTTGAAGCAAATGAAAAGAGTTATATGAACATTCATTTAATACATAAACTGTAGTAAGCGTGGCATGATATTAATAATTTAGCTAAGGTTAGTATTTTAATTATAAACTCAGATTTTGGACAGTTAACATTTTTGCTATTTTTTTACATGTGATGGAGTTGAAGTATTGGATATTAAGATTATGTACTGGATACAATAGCTCTATAGCAAAAACATTTTCATTTGTTAATTCATGCTTTGAATTACAATCTATTTATTTGTCTACATTTGTGTAGTATTCATCATTCTAGTGTTGGAGTGCTTTACAAGGTTACCGCCAAATTAACACTTCTGTGACAGAAATCTCATCTCTTTCCTTTAGAACTGTTTTTTTTTACACTGGAGGATAGTTGATGATTCCTTCTCTACTGGAACTCTCAGAACAGAAATCTCTGTGGTAAATGATGGCTAACATAGCCATATCTTGCACTGCACTCTGACAGTGCTGGCTGGCCAAGACATTCAGAGGTAGCTAGTGATTTCATGAATCTTAGTTTCTGGGTGCCCAACTTGAGATACTTGAAAAGGTACACAGTTTTCAGCTGCTCAGGAATTCATGGAAATCATGCTTTTTAAGAAATTAAATTGAGCATTCAGAAGATGAAGCAAACAAAACTGGCAGTAATATCTGAAAACTATAGCTAATATTAACTTGACTTAGTAGCAAAAGAATCTATTTTTCCAGAATTTCTTAATCACGTTAAATATATATATATATATATATATGCATGCTTTTTTTTAGTATTACATGAAGCTGCTAGATGCTATGCTGTTTGTGATGTGGATCATATCTACCTCTCTACACATCCTAATTCATAGCAGGCTTTTTGCTGTTACATAAAATACGTACTTGAATAGTTTGCTTGTGGTCCTCTACCTCAGACCTGTTTTATGCATCCACTAATCAAAATGGGGGTTACAACATGGAATATTTGAACTGTGCATGCAAAAGCATGTCATGACTTATTTAATAACAACTAATTTAACTAACTAAATACACAAAACACTGTAGAATGCAATTACATGGCTGTATATATTTTATCTTTTTGTCTAGCTGCCAAATAGATCCATCAAAATAAACCCTTCTTCTATTCTTGAGCATCTTCCCCTGCCACTTTACCTTATTTCTCCCAGTCTATTTCTGTTCTGTGGTGCATCTAAAAAAGAGGGGCTCAATCCATTTCCAATGCCTGTTTTCATATATTCCATACACCTGATGAAGAATGCCTTGCATTTTGTAAGCTCGTCTAACTGTACCCAACTATCCAGTTGGTTCAGTAAAACATATCCCACAAAATCCTTGCCTCTTGCATGTTTCCTTATTGGTGACATAAAGGGATAAGATGAGAGGCAGTAAGAAGGATGCGCGTACACCTTCACTACAAAGAAACACAGCAGCTTTTACCCTTAACTAGACAGCATAGTCAGCTGAATAAATGGGGCTGAATCAAGGCAGTCAGTACCAGAAGAGAAAACAAAATGTGTGGGTTTGTGGTGAGGTCTGCAGGAGGTCTGCAGAACATTTTAAGCACTGCTGGAGCTGCCTGCCTCTCTGCAATTCCACAGCATTGCATGATAGGGAATTGTCTCCACACAATTAAGGACAGAAAATGTGAGTTATTCCCACCCCACCTTCGCATCAAAGAACTTCTGAAACCAAACCACATTCATCTTGTGCAGCACGAACATTAAAGCCCATTCATTTCAGTTAGCTGTTTATTTTTCAGTTTAACTAAGAGTCCTCCCCTCTTCCAAAACTTATGGTTAGTAATTTTTTTAATAGCATTGGAAGTTATGGAATGATTTTGAAAGCCAGTCACATTGGCACAGTATTCAGTGTAGCTCTGTCATATTAACTGTAAGGGCCTTGCTGTCTAACATACCAGAAAAGAACCCTGCCCATCTCTCCATCTGAAACAACATAAGAATAGTAGGTATAATAAATTAACCAATACTGAAGGTTAAATGGTGTCCAAGGAAAAGGAGTGCTAAGGTTCTAAGGAATTAGGGTGGAGCTCAGGCTGCAGATTATTATATAGCTTTGCACCAAACACTAAACTCTGAGAGAGCAAATAAGCAGGACTACCACTTTCCAGAGAATTTAGACCTTGGCTCCAGAGGTACGTATGTTTCCAAGGATATGGGTCTCCACTAAGAATACTCACAGTAGAATGTAACAAAAAACCTTGTAGACAAGCCACAAAAATTTGGATTAAAAGGAATTAACAAAGTGCGTGTAACTTTTTTGAGTCATCTATAAATATTCCATCTTCAAATCATGATTCTTGGGGGTCTATTTTCCTACCAACACACAAGAGTTGTGTGGGTACTAGTGCATTATAACTCATGGGAGTAACATGTATAAGGCCCCCCAAATATCAACAGCAGAGTAGACCCTATATTTTAAACCAGTTTATCCAAGTCTTCTACCTAGCAGTTCAAAACAGTAAGTATTTCAGTTCCTTCACCTTCTCCACAGTATACATAAATAGATTTGCTTCACTCAGATGAAGGTTTGTGGTCTTGGATCACAGCAGTTTTACTTCTGCTTTTTTAACTTCCAGTTTCCCCAGGGGATTACTCAGTGATTAGGGTACCAACCGTCTGTGAGGGTGGGAGTCACTGGAATCTTACGGTCACAGCATGAGTGTTCAGCATCTTTGCTAGGGGGTCATATGAAAGATATTCCAGAGTCACCATGGAAGTAATTCTTCTTAACAGAATGTCTCTAAATAATTACAGTGCTAATTTAGGAAAGTTCCGGATCCTGTGATCTACACAGTGACAGGCCTACTTTTTTTTTCTGTTTTACTTGAGTATCCTAACCATAACCTTCCAGTCCACATACCTAACGCCTACTCTTTTGAAGTGGACACTTCCTAGACAGATATTTATTATTTATTTCTACAGAGGTACATTGGTACACATTTTACAGTAGGTAAACTGTACCAACTGATAAGTGTCAGCCCAGAGTGGCTTACAGTTTAAAGGCACAAGTGATTACAAACAAAACAGTACAGACAGAATGCTATCTGGCAATTATAGCTGGGATACTTTACTGAATAGGTGCGCATTTTGAAGGCAACGGAAGTGCCAGACATGATGCAACTGAGAAGCACAAAGGCAGAGTGAAAGCCAAAAGGCAAAGTGAAAGATGCTGCAAAGTGAGAAGTGGGCGAGATGTGGTAGAATGTATGGAGTAGGAGAGGATGTAGGAAAATAGAGTAAAGATGTATTTAGAAGCAGAGTTATACAGGGCTTTGAAAGTGAGAATTGTGAAAGGAATGGAAGACAAGAGGGGAAACAAATATAGAGATTCCACAAGGCTGGTGATCACACCAGCTGTGACAAAATTTGTTTGTTCTTTAAAATGTTATTGAATTTCTAGCTGTAGTTCAGAGGCTGTAAAAAGGACCCAGTCCCTCAAAAAATAAGGGCTACAGAAAAGCCTTATTTTGTTAATTTCTCTTGTTGATATTATAAAACTGAAATATATTGGGATAACAAAACCTTTTTTTATAGAAATAACATCTACTTTACATACCCAAATAGTGTGTGTGTGTGTGTGTGTGTGTGATAATATTCACATAACATAAATAGTACCCATTCTGTAGAAAACTACTCTTCATATCATCCCAGTATGTTTTATTTCTATGTTTTTCCTATTGTGCTTGTACTCTCCATCTTTAAGAGTTGTTTTTTATTTCCCGCAGTCAAAGCCTTAATGAGAAGTGACCAGAAACAAGTATCTCAGACCTCCTATCTTGGCTGAAATCCACATAATGCATGACAGCACTGAAGATCCCTGGCAGGCACCTGTCAGAAACTAACATACCATATCTTAAGAGTCAGACTTAATTATCCAAGAAGACGTTTTCAAAAATGTATATGAAAAATGTTATTCAACTAGCATGACCTTATTGTGCAAAGGTACTGTACAGTGTAATATACTCAAGCAGAATGTTAGATTAATATAAAATGTTATTCTATTCAAGAACATCTTCTGCCTTAATGCTTATTCATTTGCTGTTTTACTACAGTAGTGTATCTTAAAAATATTTTGTTATTAAAGTTATCATGTAAATAAACAAATATGATATATTATAAAGAAAAATGCTTTAATTTGTTTCTTTACCAAAATATCACTTCCTTTTTTCTCTTGGCTTGTAATTCAAACCAAGAAAACATCCATCAGAAAATGTTAGAGGTGCACCAATACACTGGTCCGATGAACAGAAAATCCACTTAAAATGTGTTATATTCATGAGCTGTAAAGCTATGATGTATAATTAGTTCTTTGTTGTTGTTATTATTATTCAATACCATCACATGACATGTAGGCCACATTTTTCCATGATCCATATACATTATGACAGTCTTTTCCTTTTTATTTTATTCTATTACAGCTTCTGGATAACTTCATATTATACACAGAAAGATGGGCTATGTTTGGGTCTGGATAGCAGATATATGGATGAATAAGAGCTAATTTTTGGAGATTTGCTGTTAAAAGATTGTGACTTTATATGAAACAGTAATTTAATTGTGTATGTTCTAATGGCATTTTTTCTGAGGCTCTTTTTATTTGCACATTGGGGAAACACTGCAATAAAGAGTGAATCCTTCCAAATAATGCTTGTACAGTGGCATTTACTTCGACCCAGGTAAAAGAAGGTTTGTATGAATTGTAAATAGTAAACTTGTCAAGAATATCTAATGTAGCATGTATGGAAATCAAATTTTCCAGGACCCAGTGGAGCTGGGTTTTAAAGAAAGGGGAAAGAATATCTTTAGATATTTTGTCTAAGATGTGGTAAGACAATCTGACTTGGCATGAAGGCAAATGAGTTGAGATAAAGGGTGCTATCAATACAGAACTAGCAGAAGTCACACCAAACTATATTACACAAAATAGAAAGACACTGGCTATGGCTACTGTAGTAGTTCAGGGTGCTAAGTCCCTCTGAAGTTTGGAATCATACAAAGCACCCAGGGGCACACAAAATTAATGCTGCATTCATTAAGTACAATGGTGAGTGAAGGATGACAAAACTGTTCATAAGAAACTAGTTTTAAGTAACATATTTTATTAACCAAGGTGGTATATGCACATTCAAATAATTCAGAAGAATTATTCTGTTTTTTTCCCAGTAGAAAAATTTACTTGGAAAACCGTGAACAGACACTGGAAGGACTGAGCCACTGAGGACCAGAGAGCCTATGGTGCTCATTCTGGCCTGCCAGAGGACCCCAGAGCACACAGCCCATCATGCTTTGCAGGTTCTTCTGTCTGCCTAGAGACAGGTGACAGACAACTTACTGCTGGGTCTGTGCAGGGTGGTGCGGGGGTGGGGGGCAGCTGTTTGCTGAGTCTGGGAATAGGGTGCACAATCTGTCAGGTCAGGGAATGGAGGGGATGGTTCTGCTGGGCCCATTTATGGGGCAGGGAAGAGGGTCTAATGGGGGTCTGGTGTCTAATGGGTCCATGCGCTGGGAATCCCAAGGTCTGCCAGGTCTGGGTACAGTAGCGGTGGATTGGCCAGTTCTGGTCCAGCCTGAGTGGACCCCGGGCCATTCAGGTCCACAGTAATACAGGTGGGGTACAGCTGCGGCTTGGTTTTGGACCCAGACCTAGACTTCTCATGTAAAGGGGAGAGAGCTACCTCAGCTTTCCCAGCCCCAAAGCACTCCAGGGGCTTGTTCTGCTCCCTGCTCAACTGGACCATTAGAGTCCAGACAGAGTGATGCACTGTCTCCCTGCACCCAAGGAGGGAGGCAGGAGCAAAGCATGCTGGGATGAGGGAGTTTCTCTCAGAAGGGTACATGCATAGATGGTTCAGTCTCCCAGGGGAAACTCTCCCAGGATTGATTTAATTCTGGTTGTTCCCAGGTTCATTTTCTCCTGGAGTGGCCATTTTTGCTTTGGGAGAAAAATTCTGAATGTCTGCATACTTCTGTTTTCTACCGGGAGAACAATGATTCTCCTGGTAGAAAATGTTCAGTCTGCACATGGTCCAAGTTGGATGAAGACCTTAAACCCTAAAGTTATTTTACTGTGATATCAGCTTTCCATTTTTTCTGCTACTTATTGACAAGTAGATATTATACTTCAGCTAATACTAGTAAAAAGGGGTAATTCCAGCCCAATTTTGAATTCTCTAAAGCTCAGCTGAAGTCTAAGGGGCTGCAACAGAATCAGGACAGAAATTAAGCCAGAGTGTGCCTGATAACTGAATTTAATTTGTATAAACAAACAAGCTTTATCTACAATATTCCTTCATGAAATCCCAGGCTTTGACTCTGCATGTTCTTTAAAGACCCCATTTATACACATTTGAATGCCTATTTAAAACAAAAAAAAAACCCGAGAAAGCTTTCCCATGGAAACCACACAGAGATGTTTTACTTCACACGTACACCCCAAGCAAGTGTGCTAACTTTTCATAATTTACTATATTTTCTTATTGTAGCTGCATATTTTAAGAAATGTTTTTGAAGAACCAGTTCACATGTGAGGCAAACATTTTGTGTACACTGGGAAAATCAGTGGTGTTTCAAATGTGTTACCTGCCTTTTTTTAATTAACACATTCTTATCAATAACCACTTTATCCCTATTGCAGAGAGACAGTGACACTAAAAAAACCTGTCAGGTGGTTGTGATAAAAGCATGTTTGCTTGCTCTAAGTAACCCTTCTAACACATTTTTAAGCACTGCTGTCTACAAGCAGAGAGTGGATTTGCTTGCATACAACCTCCCACAAAACAAGTGTATTACAATGTACAGGCGGGAAATAAGTCATAATGATGCTTCCTAGTTATAATTTATTTTATTCTTTTAAACATAAAACATGGTATTCTGGCATTGGCACGGAAACACCAAACAAAAACCCGAAGTTGACAAAAATAATGTGTTTGAACAGGAGACAGCTCTCCCAAGGAGTCAAACAAAAAAACACCAACATTCTACCACAATGTGTCATCCTGAATCCTAGATATTCTCCATATTATTTCAGGCATTATAAACTCCAGTTATACACTGTTTACTTTCATCCTCTTCAAATAAAAACTTTACAATCATGCAATTTTGCCCGTTTTTGCAAAATGTAAGTATTTTCATTTGAATTCCTTGTTAAAATGCCTTCTGCAAATTTGTCATCTTTTGATTTTGACATTCAAAATTCTTCATTCTGAGATGCCATTTTATTTATGCTTTTTGATTTCAACATATGCTGTAGGTTTACTTTCAATCTGTAGACTCTCAGTTATTGCTGTTTCAACAGTTTTAGAATTTGCAAAATCCAAGTACAGGGCCTTTGCCCATATTGCTTTACTGGGGGGGAAATTTGTGTTGCTGATTCACTGCCTTAATGTTGTCTTATAATAAGTATTATATTTTAGTTTCTATCTTTAGTCTTTTGCATTGTTCTGGGTTGTTATATTATAGAACTTAGATTCTTGCAGTAAAGAAAAGTAGTTCATTAACATTAATACTGTACTATGTATTCAAATATAAGTGTCTTGCAAACTCAATTTACTGCATGCAGGGACTCCAGCTAACAGGAGTAACTGAAAAGGCAGCCAAAACAGGGACTGCTGAACTGGAGGGGAGGAGATAAATAGGGACCAAGTTGGGGCAACCCTCTCCCATCCCCGCATCTTCCTTGACCCACAACTGTAAGAGGAGGGGAATTGCATATGAAACTAGGATTCAAGTTATACACCCCTGCTCCACTCCTCCTCTTTTGCAATGTGACCTTGGAGAAAAACTGCAGAAGAAACAGACTGAACTGTTTTACCAAAAGGGAACTGCTAGGGCTAAGTACATAGTCAAAAAGCTGGAGACTGAATCGATTCAGTCTTTGTAGGTTAGTCTACGCTGCGTAGACTGAACCGATAGGCAAGTGAACAGACATTCACTTCTGATTTCAGAAATGCAGCCACATGCCTGCAGTCACCCAGGCCAGAAGCTGGGGGGCATTAGAGTACACTTCCCTGCTCAGCTGGAGCAGCCAGCTTCAGCCAAAGTTAGTCCGCCCACTCTGCAAGGTGAGGGGTGGCTTGCAGGGGAGGTGCAAAGCATCCTGGGATGCTGGGGAACTGTGAGTTAACTTGAATCTGGAGAGTATCTGGGAGCAGGAGTTCAATAAACCGATTTAACCTAAATCAGTTAAGTCTGATACTACATCCATCCAGGTTTATCTTAAACTGGCTTTGGTCATTTTGAAAGCAGTTTATGTGCACTGGAATTCTGTTGTATTACAGATTTGAACCAGTTTCCATGCACTTATACTGGTTTATGTGTAATCTCTGTCTCTAGCCTAGGTGTTCAGAGAACTTCCAGCAGTTTTGCCCTGTGCTGACCAGCTGTTTGTTCCAAATGTCTTCCCTTCCTCTTCCCCATCTCTCATCACTTCATCTCAGTGTCTCCCATACCCGTCTCATAATCTTTTCCCCCTTACCATGTCCCTCATATCCTTCTCTTTGATGTCTCTTCTCTCTCCTCTCCTATTTTCCATTGTGTTGATCCCCTCCTTGCTAAATCAACCCACCTTCCACAAATGTGTCGTGAAGCTAACATACCACTTGCTGTTATTACCCTGTTCACTTTGCTTACATGTTACATGCCTTTCCTCACCTCATGTCTGTCTTGTTTGCTTTTTAGATTATAAACTCTCTAGGGTAAGGAGTGTCCTCTCCTCTGTTAATACAGTGCCTACATTGGCCCTTTAATACTACTATAAAAACATTAATAATATTAAAATATCTAAGTTACATAAATATCTGTAAATATTAAAACTGTAATGTAAGACAGAATGCCCAACATGCATAATCAAATCTGTAACTCAATACTTAACAGAAGACCACCAAACACAGTGGAACTTCTCGCATGAAATAACAGTCTGACTTACTTTGCTCGCTTTGCCATTTCATTGCCATCCCAGCGTGGGCTGTAAGGGTAATTCTTCTGGGCCTGGGAGTATAGCTGTCCACTATTAGTGAAGTGATAGACTGACTGAAATGTTAGAGTTGGCTGGTCTCGAGGAAAGTAAAGGGGTAGGTCAACTGCAAAGATAGTTAAAAAAAAAAAAAAAAAGATGACATGAGAGAGATACTTTTTCTTATTCTTATCTTCATTGTGAAATATATCATTTCTACCTGCCAACTCAAAACTCATTTTAAGAAACGTTTCTAATCAGATCTTAAATAAAAAAGAAGGTGATGTGTTATTTTAATATCCCCTTTGGTAATTCTAACAAACATGTGTTCCATTATGCTGTTGTACGTCCTGATTTACCCATAATGGAGGTATTTTATTTTACAAAGCAAGTAGTCAGAATAAACATGTTTAACTTGCATATTTACAAGTTAATCACAGTGCTTCCAAGAGTTCAATCTGATCCTTTGTCACAGAAGAGCTTAATGTAGTGAAGAATTTAAAAAAAAATTCTAGTTTAATTTCTACTTTCAAGAATTTTAAAATATATTCTGTTAAGAAATAAAGTAATGCTGCCCTTTTATGGAGCCTTTCATTCAAGAAGTTTAGAGTGCTTTATCAGCCTTAACCAATCCTTTTGACATTCTTGCAAGAGAAGCAAGTAGTAGCAACCCCATTTTCCAGATGGCCAAGCTGAGGCTTAGAGAAGTTAAATGACTCAGTAAAGGCTATAAAGTGAGCTAATTACATAATACAGAACAGAACAAAGTAATCACAATTTGCATTCATCTGTGTTAAGTAAACAAATACAAAGCCACTGATATAAAAATGTTTTATTCGTAAGCCTCCAAAAATTTGATCCTCTCTCTTTTAATTCCCCTTGCTTATCACTCGAAGGGCAGGAAACTGTTTCAAGATTAGCCAGGTCTGTTAGAAACAAATTGGCCTATAACAGTCAGTATTCCAAACACTTATTTATTTGACCTTTTCATTGCCAAACTTTTTTTTTTAAGTAGAACATTTTCTTGGGTCTCCTTTTAGTTCTATTAGCCTCCAGAAATCATCATTTTTTTTAACCGTTTTTACTCATAAATTAACCTGATCCCAAACCTAATAACATTATAGAGGAAATTTACATTGTCTACAATAGGTGGGATTTGCCCCTCAAATCACACAAACCATATTTAACTTCCTCAAACTATTCATTTCACTAACTTGAAAAGAGGAAAGGACACCTGAGGTAGAGGAGTATTTCTCTCAAGTTTTTCAGCCATTCAGCCATTGCTAACAAGACTACAATAATCTGGTAAAACTGTAGCTCATTCATGTGAGTTTATGGTCTAAGACAGGGTTAGGCAACCCCTGGCACAGGTGCCAGGCCATGGCAGCCAAAAGCATTTTGCTTGGCATGCACACCTTGGGACAAACAATGGGGAAGGGGCTGGACCTGCATTGCCACAAGGATTGGGCCCCTCACAGCTTCCATGCCATCCATCCCTGGCACACTAACATCTTACAAGTCAAGGTTGTGGGTGCTTTTGGCACTTTGCCCAAACATGTTGCCGACACCTGGTCTAAGAATTCTTAATTTGTGACTTTGCAGTTCTCCCTAATGAGAAGTTGAGCATTTGAGTCAATAAAGTGGGATGTAGAGCCAAAAGAGGAAACAATCACAGACTGGAGAATCACTTGGAATGAGAGAAATTAGAAGTGGAAAAAGCTTGTAATATCATCTAACCCATATCCATGGCATAGCACAGTTGTTCCCTCCCATATATTTGCTAGTGCTATATATACTACATTTTTAAATGTTTTAAGGTGTGAGGCTTCCAGTATTTCCTTTGCCTATAAGATACCAATGTCAGAAAGATTTTTCTGGTTTTCAGCCTAAATTGTCTTTCTCTCAGTTTGATACTATTGTTGCTCTCCTTTCTTGGTTTACATACTTTTTGAATATTTGTCCTCTTTTATCCAAGCCTTATCCCCATATCCACAAAATCAAGCCCTCCAAGCACAGCAATCTATCTGTTCCACATGTTAGTGAAAATGAGTTGCACAAAACTGAATGTGGTATTCCAGCTGTGGGCACAGACAAAAACAGATCATTTAAAATATTGGTGTCTGGCAGCTTAGTGACCCAACATCTGAGTTTTATTTTGTGATAACGCTCTGTATGAACTGGGGATTCAACCCACATGGCAACTTACTTGATGCATTTTAGAGATAATGTCGTGAGCTGAGTTTGATCAATTTGGGTGCAGACCTTTACTGCGTTAAGGAAAAAGACAAAGATTAAATATTATATCAAAGTCCTCCTTGTAACACGGTTAAAGAATAATAATCCCTGAAAACCACTGCCATACAATAAAACATTTATCAGCTAGCAAGTTATTGGTTCCTCCTCTCACAGATACTACTTTATGCCAAGGAATCAAAGGGACTGCTCTGTAGAGAGCAATGTAAACCACGGGGACTGGATCTCAGTTTTGAAGTTGTAAATGTACTTTGTTCTTAGTACTGTGTACTTACATTCCACTTAGCGTAGTTTTTATCTACCTTTTCTGTTACAATAATTCCTTGGGGGGGCGGGGTGGAGGGTAGAAAAACAAACATTTTACATTTGCCTGTTTAACTGAGCATAATGGATAGCAAACTTTAGTGATGAAGTTAAACAATATCAGCTCTACTTTCATTTATCTTCTTATAGGAAGCATTTCAGTTCTTTGTTAATAGTTTCAAAATCAAGCTGTCAAAGAGTCAGTAATAGTGTTTTTCTCCTTCAATTAACTAAACCAAAAGCCTGTTTTTTAAGAAAAAGCCTCTTACACTAGAACACTGGTTCTCAACCTTTTTAGACTCTGGGCACCTTGCGATAGGCTTGAGGTACCCCTTGGAAAATGTCTGCTCATAAATTTCATTTTTTGATTATAGAAAAATATTAGAGCAATTCTTCTGTTGCAAAGAACTCGGAAAGACCCTAACAGGTAAGAATGATTTCAGCACTCTGGGATTCCTATTTTAAATCCTTGGGCACATCCACACACGCAGGCACATGCACTTGAAGCAGCGGCACAGATTTGTGCTGGAGATTTGTGCCTCAGCACATGTGCCTGAACATGCACTTTGGTGGGGGCAAATTGTGCCACTTGGGGCAAACTGACCCTGCCCAGCTCTTCCCAGATCTTCAGCCAGGGCAAGCTAGAGGCTGGGGTTAGTGCCTGTGGTGGCCCCAGCAGTATAAAAAGCTGCCCTGGCAAGCATCTCAGAGCTATTTGCCCTCAGGACCTTCTGAGACCCGGCCAATTGGTATTTGGGGACACTAGCTCCTTGTGCCAGCTGTGGACTGATGAAGAAGCCCTACCCTACAGTGGCCCCTACACCCTCTACCCACTGCAGCAGCCTGGCTGTGACCTGGTGGCACTTATGACAACAACCGCCCCTTGGACCTGCGGCCCCATGGCTGCATGTCTGCCAGACCGGGACGGGGACTGCACAGCTGCCTGGGCTGTGATATGGGCACTGTAGCAGAGCCGCCTACGCTTCTGGGCCAGCTGACAATGGACCAAGGTCGCACAGTTGGTCTTTGGGTGGCACTATTTATTTATTTATTTAGCTAATGCTGGTGTTTCCTGTTTAAAAATTGCAAATTCTCTGACAAATAAAACCCAAATTCTCTCATTAAAATACCCAAAATCCACATATCCACATTCTTCCATGACTGAAATGAAACTTCACTATATATATATATATATAGAGAGAGAGAGAGAGAGAGAGATCAGTTGTTTTATTGACATAGTTACAATTTTAAAGCAAGTTGGAAGTCTACCAGTGCCGTGTTCATAATAATAAAATAAATTCTAAATATCTATGCATTTTGGCATTTGCTTCTGGTTTATCATAGAAAAATCAGAGCTGCCCCTGCCCCCTTCACTCACCAGGATGTGGTGGACAGCTGCAGCAGGACCCACAGGTGCTTTGTGGTGCTGAGTAGCACTGATATGCCAGTGCCCTGCCCCTGCACTCAACCCTCACTCCCAACACACAACCTCCCTAAGTGCCCCACAGCCCCTGCTTGCCCCACACTCGCTCCCTCCTGGCAGCAGTTCCCTCCCAGCACCAGGACATGGGTCCAGCAGCAGCTGTCCCAACCACTGCTTTGTGGCTTTGAGCAGTGCCAGCCCTTGCTGTTCTGATCCCTGTGCCCAGGCCCCAGCAGTCCCCAAGCTCTTCCTGGGAAGCCCTTGATTGGAGCTCAGGGAATGGGCTGGGCAAGCCACTTCCCATCCAGGCTGGCCTCCCCCTGCACAGGCTGCTCTAGGGCAACCCTGGGGGGTTTCCAAGCCCAGCTCTGGTGGATGCTCTTACACGGACCAGTTCCCCATTCCCCACCCCCAGCTCTCTCTGTCTTACACACACCCCTGCTGACACCCCTGGCTCATCACATACATCCATAGACCCCACTGCCACCTCAATCCCTGCTCTGTCCACCACTCAACCCTGCTGCCACCTCCACCCCTCCCCACAGCCCATCATACCCCCCGTGTAGTTCCTGGGACCAGGAGCCCCCCCAGCCAAAGCTGCATGTCCCAGCACCAGTGTGGGCACAGGGCCCTGTATCAGAAGGGAGGTTAAAAAGTTAAAGAATATTTTCAGATCAGCAAGTCCTGTCCCGTATGGAGGCCGAGCATGCAGGGTGTGAGATTTGTGGGAGGATGTGCGGTTTGCAGGGGGGCGGGGTGGGGAAGCAGTATGGGGGTGCATGTGGGGTTTGTGGGATAGATTTTGGGAGGTTTGTAGGTAGGTGTAGAGGTGGGTGTGGGGGGGCATGGGGGTTGTGTGGGGTTTGTGGGTGGATTGTGGGGCAGTTCATGGGCATCAGCCCCGCCAGTGGCAGAAGCAGCAACAGCCGGCATCAGGCCCTCAGGGTGCTCATGACTCACTGCAGGCAGAGTCCCCCTGTGGTGCGCGGTACCACCTGAGACCCAGGAGCTTCACGTGGCACAGAGTTGGCCTAGTCTGCTGGCGCATGCCTTCAGAACCAGGCCAGCTCCTACTGCCACCAGGGGCTCCTGGCTCTGTAGGCAGGAGCCACATGCTATCAGGCCAGGCCAGCTCCTGCCTCCACATGCCCACCACATGGAGACAGGATCCAGCCCAGCCTGATGGCATGCAGGCCATGTGGAGGCAGGAGCCGGCCCAGCCCAGCCCAATGGTGGGAACCTGCAGTGCTGGGAGCCGTGGGTGGTGGCAGGAGCCACCCAGTTCTGCCTGAAGGCACACACCAGTGGGCCAGGCAGGCTCCGTGCACCACACATATCCCCTGGGTTCAGCCAATGCTGCTGGGGGACTCTGCTTGTAGCAGGTCATGAACACCTTGAGGGCCTGATGCTGGATGCTGCCACCAGTGACAGGTGCTGTATGCCAGGGCAGGGGACACATCCCTCCCACACAGTCTCCCCACTCACACAGTCCCCCCTATCCCCACTTACCAGGGATAGAGATTGGGTCTGAGACACTGACACTGATCCACTTTTATTTCCTCCGCCATGCTCAGGCAGCATCCTGGAGCAGCAGGGGCATGTGGCAGGCATACAGATGCTCTGGCTGGGTGCTAGAGTGCCTCCTTGGAGGACCCAGCCTCCAGTTGCTTCAGGTTACACTCCAGGAGCGCACCCTATGCTGTTTTTTTCTGGCATGTTTTCTTTTGATATCAGGATTCCCCAGTATCAGAGTCCACACTACATATATGCAGAATGGGGAATATTTTTTTAGTTTCTGGTGTGCCTCCTGTGGCATCTCAAACTGTTTGAGATGCTACAATAGACACATGCTCACTCATGTGGACGCAGCCCCTGAGTTTATCTTGTGAATGGTGTTTGTACACCTAACAGTGCTGACATTATGTGGCACCCCACAGCACCCCTGAAAGGACCTCAAGGCACCCTAGGATGCCACAACATCTTGGTTAAGAATCACTGTATTAGAGCCAGTGTTTAAAAGCATTGCTGTCACTTTGGAGTAGTTCTCATTAGCTCTGAATAGCTTTTCATTTTTCTTCATCATTTTATTCTAGGCGTGCACTGATAAAGATTTTCTTGGCCAATACCAATAGCCGATTATTCACCAGGCATATTGGCTGATGCCGATCTGATAACCAATTT
>NW_005841862.1:54681-60981 GCF_000455745.1 Alligator sinensis | reverse complement strand
AGGAATGCAGCTGGGCAGCATAGAGAATAGTGCCCTGCAGGTATGTCTGTGGAGGGGAAGGGATGTGGTGGGCAGACAGAAGCCACCATGGTGAGGGAGGGCGTTGGGTAGGGGCAAGGCAGGGGCTGCAGCTGGAGCAGGTCGGTGAATGGGACCCCGGGGCCAAGGCAGGGAGTGAGACAGAGCCATGGGCAGCTTGTCCAGCGGATCAGTGTCTCGGCACTTAAAAATGGCAGTAGGAGCACTTGAATTAAAGCTCATTGAATAAGCTTCAGTTCAAGTGCCACTGCCACCATTTTTAAGTTCCAGGAAGCTTTTAACTGGAGCGGGGATGAGGGTAGAGGTGGGCTGCCATTTGTGGCCTTGGGGGTCTTCACCCTGCTGCCTTTGCCCTGGGAGCTGCATGCTGGCTGCACCATGCCCCCTGCCCATCTGGTGGCAGTGGCAAGCTATGCCTCCAGCTGCTGGACAGGCAGCGGATGAGTGACCAGTGCGCGGCTCCCAGGGTAAAGGCCCTGAGTCCATAATTTTTTAAGCGCCGGGACGCTGATTCCCTAGACGAGCTGTGTGTGGCTCCGTCCCGCTCCAGTCACCACCCTGCCTGAGCCCCAGCCCCAGCCCCAGCCCCAGCCCCTGCCCCTGCCCCACTCCCTCCCTCACTGTGGGGGCCTCAATCTGTACCCCCAACATCCCTTCCCTCCACAGACTTACCTACAGGACACCGCTCTCTAAACTGCCCAGCTGCATTCCCGGTTGGTGCATGCACATGGCTACATGCATGCATGTGGCATCTGGGAGCCCCAGCCAGGAGGCCTATGATATTTATTGGTACATTATTGGCTACACTGACCAAAAAAAGCTGATAGCCGGTAATGCTAATTTTCCTTTCATCAGAGCCAATCTGACATGGCACCAATATATGGGTGCATCTCTATTTTTTTTCTAATGAATATATTATAAAAGAATAAAAAAGGAAAATGTTTCATACTTTTATTAACCAAAACATTTATAAGAATTTTCAGAAGTCAATTATAATGAGAACTGTGGAACTGGACAGATGAAATGGATAAGTTTAAATGTATATTGTTATTATCTGGCAAAGACTGGTACTATTTTGAACTTCAAGACAGATCTTGAAAAACACTGGTTACCTTCTATTAGTGCCCTCTTGGCAACACAAAGGATAACCAAAACTCCCTTTTCTACATTAAGTGTTTCTCTTAGTAAAGATATAAACCAAGCCAAATTATCTGTCAAATTGTAATTCAGCAAATTATCTGACCTTCATTATGGAGCACAACCACACCTACAAGTCCAGTAAACAGGAAATGGGCCCAAGCTTTAAAAATGTTACAGGCATCTCTATTATTTTAGAAGTAGATAATAAGGGCCAAACACACTTTTGGCACTATGGGGTGTAAGGCTATTGAATCAAACTAATTAGCACTTGTTTATGCCAGGTTTGAATGTGACCCCACATTCTTCATTGCATGTAAAATAAGCAAAATGATCAGTGAGTATTTACCAAATATTCTGAACATAAAAGGTCAAATTCTGGCTCAGTCACACCTATGTTTTCGCGGTGGTGGCATGGGTGCGACAGAGGAGATTTCTACTCATAGCTGGTTATACAAGTGAGTGATATTGCATTTTTATATAGCATTACAGAACAAAATCTGCTTGTATATTGCATAAAGTAGATATAAGTAAGAACTGCCATAATTATATCGATCATATAGCTCACATTTATATTTTACCATGTATACTGCATCACTGACAAATGAAACACTTTCGTAAGTGAGCATCTGAACTGCAAACATTGCAAAACATGCTCTGGTTTGGCATATTATTTACTGGATACTTATGAACTACAAAAAAAAGTACTCATGTTGAATGCAAGTGCTATTTCCAAATAACAGCTGACTCACAAGATACCTTGATGGTGTGTCTGTAGACAATAAGTGGATGACTCATGTCTGTAAATTCCTGAAAGTACCAATAGACCCCTTGCTTAGTCATCTTTTGCATGGATACTGGGTTCATGAGCTCTGTAAACCATAATGAAGAATCTAACTCTTTACCAGGTCTTTTTTTGCCCTTCTAAATAGAACAAATTACACCTCTAAAAATAACTTCATCTACGTAAATGAGTCACTGCACCTAACAAGCTTCTACAAGTCATACAGTTAAATAGTAATAGTTAGTTATAAAGGTACAAATCTTGCTGTCAAACTAGTCTTGGTCTTAAAATGAAAAATATGTCAGAGAAAGTTCCAGCTACCTCTTCTGTCCCAGGAATAGAAACATTTCCTTTCGAAAATTTAAACAATTAGCTGGTTCAAAGTAAAGCTTTCTCATTCACTTTTTGATTCAGCACAATTTAATCATTTTGATTACCTTCTCTTACCTATTTAGGCATCACTTTTTAATATAATAATTGGCCAGAGGAGCACGCTACAGGGGTGAAAAAGTGTTTCCCTCAATATATATCAAAACTTGGAGGCTTCTGACCAGTCAACTTTTGGAAATCCCTACTCAGAAAACACCTGTATTGCAGTTTTGGCTGAGGGACCAAGTAAACCCTAAATATGAGGCCTCAAACCTGGACTCTACTTCTTCAGTGTTTATGACAATGAAAAAAGAGGGATTTACTCATAGAGAATGAGTCACATTATAGAGAGATTTAATGAGAGTTTATAAATGGTTACAGTAGCTTTATTTTCTAAATACAAAAGAAACCATGAAAAACTAACATGCATAGCTGAGTTTCTCTTGATTTTGTGCTGCCATATAGTTTTATGCATATGTTCCCTCATATACAATTTTATCTAAATGGCAAAAACTCTGATTCATGACTGCCTGAAAAAATTAGGCAATGACTCAGTAAGCTTCTTTTTTACTTAAAAAAAATCAAGAATATTGAAGTCTGGGACAACATTAATTAATGAGGTCACCCATGCAAACAAATACAAATTAATAAAAAAAAAGTATTTACCACTAAACTAATCTTGTAAGTTATCATTGCATACAACATTTTTGGCATCTAATTTCACATCTCTTAATAATATATGAAATGGATAGAGGGAATGCTTGGTTATGACATATCCAACTGCACACTGTTACCAGGTTTGTTTGTTTTTTAAAGAAAAAACTCATTGAGAGAAATGTGATCTCACATTTGAGCATTGTCCTTTATTTCAAAGGCAGGGTAGAAGGATCCTTACACATTTGAAATTTACAGCCATCATAGAGCTTTTTCACAATATTCTTGATGGAAATTGTTAGAAGCTGCCTAGCAATGAACAAACTGACTTCTTGTTCTAAAAACCATAAAGGTTTATTAACTCATCATACTAGTCATTTTAACAGAAGTCAACATCCACTCATAATATCAACTGCATTTGATGGCCATGATATACTGCTTTGATGTTTAGGCAATATTTCACTCATCTCATACCTCCTGGGATGCTTGAATTTCCTGCTGTATCTAACTTGCTTCTATTTTTTTTAGAATTGGCTGAAATATTTGGATATTTGTTTATTATATGGGCTTTTGTAATAACCACACACAAATTATATTGAACTTTTGAGCACTACAGATATTTAGGAAATGTCAGAATTAAAGCTGTTGGTACAATGGTAAGTCAGACCTCTGTACAAATGTATTACGATAGTCTTTAATTACATAACCACAAACTATTTTTGCCACATAACCCCAGCCTTAATCAGAGAAGAGTGATCAGAGCTCACTGAATGAGTTGTTCAACATTTTGTTACAGCCCCATTACTCAGTGTGTGCCCCCATGCATTATTTACCGCATATTATCGAAACCTTGCCTTGAATAAAGACATTTTAATTTTACCATGGGCTTTTCTAAGAGTCTCTTCCTTAGAATAAGTGCGTGCTTCATAGTTGTTAACAGAATGAGGGGCCCAGAGGGATTAAGGTCAAACATGTCTATTCATTCTGGGTGCCGAAGCAGATACACCTAAGATCTGATTTTTCAGAGTGCTTAGTATCATGTAGCACTTTGTATATTCCAAACACAGCTTTAATTTACCTTGGATGCAGCAGTGTGTGTTCAGGAACACACAACTAGTAACTACCTGTCACTAGCTTGGTTTAAGTAGATTGCCCAGTATCACACAGAAATTCTGTGGCAGAGACAGAGACACAAACCTGTACTCCAGTGCAACATGGACCTATCTTAAGTATGTTTAGCATGGATAAAATCTTCTGAAAGACTTTACTGAGCACACAAGAACTGGGACTTTTTGTCTGCCTCTAATATGGCCAAATTTGGGTAACTGTTCATGGGAACAGCAAAGTCACTTCCCTGACACAAGAGGAAATACCCTGCTAAATGTCAAGTCCTAGCTTCAATACCCAAAGGACCTAGAGCTTGTTTTGTTAAAAAAAATGGTTATACATATTTAAAAAATGTGGGCAAAACAACACATTTTTCCCATTCTAGGAAATGGCTGAAACATTTTTTTTGTTGAAATTGAAAAATAGCAACCTCAGGCAAGCACCCAGCATGGAAATTTGTCAAACTTCAACTGTTCAGGCTGAAAAGTCATAAGCAAAGCAAGGACGACTGCTTTGGGGAGACGTGGGTAAAAAGGGACCAACCAAGGTCATGCACTTCTTTTTGCACCTTTTCAGACCATGTGCAGGGAAGACTATCTAATCCACAGGCAAATTTCTCTCCTTCCTATGTAGCCTTGGGGAACAATTGTGGGGAAGAGCCAGGCAGTGTTTCTAGTCTGCAGGAGCAGTTGCAGAAGAAGACAAAGCAGAAACCCCCAGCCATTCAGAGAACTTTATATAGTTATAACTGGTCTGTCTTAGCCAGTGGTTCTCAACCTTTTTAAATTCAAGGGACTCCTCAGAAAATGCTAGTTCTTCACTTTCATTCATTTCTTGATTATAGAAAAATAATAGAGCAATTCTTCTATTACAGAACTCAGAAAGACTACAACGGGTCAGAAAGTTTGATACCACAGATTCCTGTTTGAAATCTCTGGGTTTATGCTGCGAATCCTGTATAGGTATTTGTATACCTACCAGTGCAAATAATGTGTGGCACCCTTAAAAGGATCTCACAGCACTCTGACTGAGAATCACTGTCATAGACATTACCATAGCAACTATTAACAACAATAATATTTCACGTAACAGGACAGAATGGGGAGGAGGTTCAGATCAGACACAGAGTGGAGACAGCTTAAGTGAAAACAGGGTCTTTCTAATGGGAAAACCAGGACAACCTAAATAATAGCTGGTCCTACCAACTTCACTTGTATTCAATAGCTGTGTCCTCACTTAGCAGATTAGAGATAGAAGACTGTCACTGAGGCATTGGAAGCACTACCACTAAGGCTAGGGACAGAAATCACACATAAACCGGTATAAGTGATTGGAAACCAGTTCAAATCTGTGACACAACAGAAGTTCAGTACACATAAACCACTTTCAAAATGGCCAAAACTGGTTTAAGATAAACCTAGATGAATGTAGTATCAGACTTAACTAATTTAGGTTAAATTGTTTTACTGAACTTCTGTTCCCAGATCCTCTCCAGATTCAAGTTAACTCACAGTCCCAAGCATCCCAGGATTCATAGATTTCATAGATTTCATAGACATCAGGGCTGGAAGGGACCTCGGAAGATCATCGAGTCCAGCCCCCCGCCCAAAGGGCAGGAAGTCAGCTGGGGTCATAGGATCCCAGCAAGATGAGCATCCAGTTTCATCTTGAAGGTGTTCAATGAAGGCGCTTGAACCACCTCCGGTGGCAGGCTGTTCCAGACCTTGGGGGCTCGGACAGTAAAGAAATTCTTCCTTATGTCCAGCCTGAAACGATCTTGAAGTAGTTTGTGACCATTCGACCTCGTCATCCCTTGGGGCGCTCTGGTGAACAAACGTTCCCCCAGATGCTGGTGGTCACCCCTGATAAACTTGTAGGTGGCCATCAGATCACCCCTGAGCCTGCGCTTTTTCAGGCTAAAGAGCCCCAGGGCTCTCAGCCTGTCATCGTAGGGTCTGCTTCCCTGACCTCTGATCATGAGCGTGGCTCTTCTCTGGACTCTCTCAAGCTTCTCCACATCCTTTTTGAATTGTGGAGCCCAAAACTGGACACAGTACTCCAGCTGCGGCCTCACTAAGGCCGAGTACAGGGGGAGAATGACGTCCCGGGATTTGCTTGAGAGACGTCCCGGGATTTGCTTGAGACGTCCCGGGATTTGCTTGAGATCATCGAGTCTGACCCCCTGCATAGGCAGGGAAGAGTGCTGGGTG
>NW_005841862.1:35362-54033 GCF_000455745.1 Alligator sinensis | reverse complement strand
CCAAGAGTTTTCAAAGATCTGTGCTAGAGGCTGGGCTATGATGCTCGCCAGCTCCTTGAGTACCCTGGGGTGAAGATTGTCAGGGCCGGCTGACTTGAAGGTATCCAGCTTCTCAAGATGTTCCTTCAGAAAGTCAGCATTAATGGAGGGCAGGGGATCACCCTCACCCGGACTTCCCGGCCTTGTAGCGGGCATGGGCGTCCCATGGGACTGCTTTCCCCTTTTGACCAACACCGACCTTGGTTTTCCTTGAGCCACCTGCTCTTCATCCAACTAGGTATCAGAAAGATGTCCTGTCATATCCTTCTCTATGATCTTAACCAGAAATGGAAGATGTGAAAGGGGCTGATGGTCAAATTGTTAACAAGTGTTTGCTTTTTGTGTAGAGGAAATGTATCTGCTTAGTTGGGAGAAGCCAGCAGCCTGGAGCAAAAACAATCTCAAACAACAATGGGCACAGTACTTCCGCAGCAGGCTTCAGCAGTCAAAAAGACCACAGATCCAAAGAAGACAAAGTACTTCTAGCTTTTCTAGTACCCAAGTACATGTCAGTGGTCTAAACTCAATAAGGGAAGACTGAATATTTGTTGCTTATAGATTCTTCTCGGTAACCCAAAAAGCAAACAGCCAGGCCTGAATCTACATGATTTTATGTGCTAAATGATCTGAAATTTCCTCCTAATTTGAGGGTCTCATCAGCACTGCTTATCTGGAAACAGCTGGGCTTAACAAATCTCTTAGTATAGGCAATAAGGAGATGGAACGAAATTACAACAGTGACAGTGTGATGTCAGAAAGACCACTACTCCCTGTACAGAGGATATGAGTTGTAGGGACTATACACAGTAACAACCTATTTATTTTTCTTAGATGACCAATTGTAATGATTCAAAACATTAAGAAGGGTAAAGGTTAACTGACACGCGCAGATCCATAGATATATGATCTGACCTTGTTGGTGTTGCATGTTATAGAATTCTCCAGGGTAATACAGGACTTGGGCCAACTGCCCGTGATCCTTTCTTTTCTGTCCTGTAATCAACTGCTGTCAGATAACAGCATCACAAGAGGTTGGCAAGCAGGGCAAGAGCCCTGGGTACTGCCTAAACAGAGTGGGACACTGGAATGGAGTGCCTCCACCCTCCCGTGCCCCACCCTCCTGTCCCCCTCTGCCCTGTAGCCAGCACCTTCTCTACAGCAGCTTCATTTCTAGGTCTGGAAGTGGGGAGAGCAGAGAAATGGTAACAGCATATAATGGAGGACCAGTGGCTGCAAGTTCATTGCTGCTGAGTGAGATGTCACCTTCTTTTTTTCCATGGAAAACTGGTGTTTTTTTGGCCACTCAACATGCATGTCAGCAACAACAAAAAAAAGAGGTGACATCCCCCCCGAGCAGCAGCAAACCTCTGGCTGCTGCCCCTGCACCATTACCACTGCTCTGCCCTTCCCACTGCTGGAGTTAGAGCAGGGAGGGTGCTGAATATGGAGAAAGGGCGTGTAGTACCAGCCAATTATGCCTCTCCTCTCAGATGCCTCCTAAAACTTGTTGCTGCAAACATAAATGTAGCAGAGATGGGTGCTGGTCACTTCCTCAATGGAAGGACATGACCTGCAATCCTGTTATAATGCTTAGACAGATTGAGGTGAAAATGGAGATTTCACCATATGCTTCTCCAGGCCACTACAAATGTTTCTGTAGCTGTGTTCTTAGTGGTTCCTCTCCCCCACAATGCAACTCTTTCCTGAAGAAGGCAGTAGCATGTGCCTCAAAATGAGAAGTCATGCTCTCAGTGCAAAGGTAGCCAGTAACGGGAATAGAGATGCTTGCAAAGACTTCCCCAGGCATATAAAAGTGAGGCAGACTTCAAGTCAGTGTGACCCTCTTGGGCAGAAAATCTCAGAAATGCTATCAGATGGTTAGTTCCTTACAAGAATGCTATATTTTTGGATTGCACAATAAATATAGGCAGCCATGTTGCACAGAGCTGACAAATCTACGGTAGCAGGAGGCTTATGTTGTTCTATAATCAGGCATAACTGCCAGAAAGCGGAAGGTTTGGATGGTATGCACACAAGTTTGACACCTGAAAGGAGAGTTTAATTGGCACAACTCACTAGTGCAGACCAGGTCTTAGTCATACTACAGGCAATGGCTAATTTCACAGTTAAAAGGAACCCCTTATCAACAAATATGTCTGGCTATTTCTCTCTTCTGCCAAAGCTTCTTTTGTCTCTGAGTCCCTACAAGTTTTTGAAATTTGGCACTTAAATCTGGTTTCTTTGTTCTGCTTCTTGGGAATTCCAACTCCCTCAGACCCTTGTCCCGCTCTCCAGAAAGGTAAGAGAGGATTTATTTTAGGAGACAAAGAGGTTTTATTTTAGGATGCCATTACTCTCTTTTTCTCCATAGGCAACACCTATTCAGGTGCTGAAAGTAATGAATGACCCATCCAAAGATAAAATATGCCACTGCCACCCTATAACATGAGGCACTTGAGACAGAATATAGTATAAGATAGTAATAAGGATACAGACAGATCATAAAATCAGGCTTCAAATGTTAAAAAAAGACTGCCAACTTGAAATCACTATCCAGTAAACTTCAAAAGCTAAAAGCAAGTTATGATATTCCATCTATCCTGAGATACAGGCCAGTTTTGGTGCTTTTGCAAGATTACATTTTACTGTTTAAAAAATGTTTTATATTCCAATTCCTGTGCAAAAGACCTGCAGAAACAACAAGCTGATAGCTGATACACTTGGAAGAGTGAATTTGATTATATACAAATATACAAAGTAAAACTGAAAGGAGAGAGAAAAGTATACATTTTCTCTTAAAAAAATGTTGTACATTAATCTCGTGTAAATTTAACAATAGATTAAAATAGTTAAAATAGATTAAAATCACAATGTGATTTTAAGTAATTCCATAACCCTGCTGGTAACATTCAGGATTTACAAGGCATCTGAAATTCACCCCTTTCAGCAAAATACTGAGACATTAGTTTAAAAATGAGTTTCAAGGGTGACTACTATGCACCAAAGCTCTTCCCTCCTACCATGGGTTCTGTACATTGGTGGGTCTTTACAACCATTCAAAAATCTTGTGGCCTCCATTGGTAAGAAGTTCAAGCATTTAGGAATACGAGGGATGTCAGGAGTTCACTGTGAGACTCAGAAGACAAGTATGCTATAAGGATGTTTAGGACAGGAGGAAGAGTCTATTTTGAATCTAAAGCGGACAAAATGTTGGAGGGACCTTTATCTTGGTTAGCCTTAATCCACTCAGATATCCCGGGCACACAAGGTTAGTACAATATACTCAGCAGTTGTTAGCTTCTCTGCTGAAAATGTTGACACAGTCCAATTAGTGCCAACTCTTTTGATGTGCCTTGCAAAGGAGGCACATCTTTTAGACCAGGAATGTCCCACAGGGTGTGCCAGTGGGGGCTGCATCAATGGGGGCCATGGGCCCTGGGCTGCTTGGATACTCCCACTCATTTCTGCACTCGGCACCTACCCAGTCCCAAGCTCTCCCTCAGCTCCCCATGCCACTCTACATCACACTGCCCCAACCCCTGGAGCGGGCACAGAAAATGGAAGAGAGAAGAGGGAGGGGGTGCCTGGACGGTTGCTGTTGTGATGAGGGGAGTGGTGGCTGGGCAGGAATCCGGGGGCTGCAGTTTAACCCCTCATGGGTTGCATGCAGCCCTCAGGCCACCAGTTGGACAGTCCTGCTTTAGACAGTGGACAGAGGCCTCCAAAACTTTTCATACTGGCCTGGAACGTGTCAGTCTGGGAGAGATTTGAACTGGTGACCAAGGGAGAGGGGTCAGAGACCCCTTCAAAGGTGCCCCTTCAAAGAGCTTGAGCACCCAGGTTGTCCCTCCCCTAACATCTCCTATGATTGCATAGTGTTTCTTTGGAAAGACCAACTTCAAAGTCTCAAACAGAGAAGTGGTTACTTTTAATTATAGTGTTTTTCTGTAGACCATGTGTCTTTCTGAATGATGGAAACAATGACTTATGTTGAAATAAACTGTTTCTGCACATTATAGAGTGTGGACTTGTTTATCTTGCAGATTCCACTGAGCCTGGGATTTGTGTCTCTCCTACAAAAAAAACTGTTCTTTTGAAGGACGTAACCCTTTCTGTTTTGAAAAGGATGATCAGTATTCTGCCATGGCTGAGTCTATAGACTGAGATTTCCTTTCTTAATTTCCTACCAGCGGGAGCTTTAGTGTAGACCAGGCATCAATGTTCCTTGGTACATTTACCTCTGTGTAATCTAAATTGGCTCTGAACAGAGACAGATGACATGACTGTAAAAATGCCAGTGCCCTGTCTACATTAAAATGTTCACAGCAACAACCATCACCAACACAGCAGCGCCAGGAATGGTGCAATGGTGAAAAATTCTGAGAAAAGCTTCAGATTAGAAGACGTCACAATGTCAACACACACATAAGGGACAGTCAAGCCAGAAGCGCTTATATACTTAAAAAAAAAAATTCAACAAAAATCTCAAACTCAGTCCCACTGAAAAGATTTTACCTTATTTAGTGTTTGCAACAGAACTGCTGAACTTCTGTTTCTTTGATTACCCAATTCTTATAATGCAAAATAACCGCTATGCAATTTGGGAGGCTTTTAGAAAGACTGTGCCCTTTAGCTTTTGAAAACTCTAAATTAAACATATGTGCTTCAAACAGAGTCTCTGAATGCTTTGTTTAGTCTTATATGAGAAACAGTTCACAGCACAAATTAAGGGACTCTTCAAACAGTCTCCAGTAATAAAGAAAGGCGGATGATAAAATGTCATAAACTTAACCTGAAAACCGCTTTAAAATGTCTTCTCTTTTTGGAGTGCCAGCAACCCCTATGCCCATTTAACTGTATTGCTCGGGACTAAACTGAACTAAATCCTAAATATATTATGGAGAACTAGACAACACAGACCCCAGGGAAATGGAATGGATGGACTAATAGACCAGTCTATCTTTAATTTCTATAACCGTGATCCCTGTGAGATCTGGGGAGTTGCTATCTTGTGCATGCTACATTTAAAAAAAAAATTCCCAAGGCTTTTTTGCTGGTTTCCACTTCCTTGTATTGTTTCTGCTATGGTTTCTATAGCAACTCCTCCAAGCAGTGATGAAACTGGTGCTACTATAAACTCCACTAAATACATAGCTGCCTCCTGCCTATTTGAAACATTTGAAGCCTGCAATGTATGTATAGTAATGGTTGCTATCAAGAGTAGAAAAAATCTGTGCCCGCACTAGCTTTGGGATTATGACATCTGAATGCTAGAGAAAAGGAGTATGATCCTTCTTAGTGCTCTACTGCTGTTGGATGAAACATCTTGACAATTGATGAGAACTTCTCAACAGCATTTCAGTAAGATATACAAGTATTTAAAATCTGTTTCTCCTCTGAAAGTGGCTGTGAAAAACAAGCAGTTTTTCTCAATGGCTCCTTAATAAATGTACTCAGTTGACAAGTAGCAATATTTTCATGCCAGTGTTTCAAACTTAACTTGAGATCTAAAACTCAAACTGGGTTGTTTCCTGATCATGTATTTATGTAACCTAAATGACTCTTGCACTATCCACTTGCCTTCAAATTCTACCCCAGACACTTCTATCAACACTAGTGTCTGTACATTATGTCCAGAAATTATACCTCTGCTACTCCACTTCCTTTCCCAGGGTGTGGTGGCAGAGCATTTAACGCATCTTGCTAGGTCTCTAGAGCAGTGATTATCAACCTCATTAGACTCAAGCCATCCCACATTAGGCACAAGGCACCCCTTGAAAAATGCTAGCTGTTAGCTTTAATTCGTTTTTTTGACTACAGAAAAATAATGCCACAATTTTTCTGTTGCAAAGAACTCAGAAATTCTGTAACAGGTCAGTATGAGACCTGGGTTCCAGCTTGAAAACGCTGGGTTTATCTTGTGAACCATGTGTAGGTATTCACATACCTAACGATGCTAATATTGTGCAGCACCTTTAAAAGGATCTCATGACACCCCAGAGATTCTCAACAGAGGCACTCTGGTTGAGAATCACTGCTCTAGAGACATAAGTTTAAGACCTGTCCTGAATTCATGCTGAAGGCTGTCCCCCAATAGGGGAGCCAGCTATAAAAAGGTATCTGATTCAAAATGGGCTGTATTTAATTCTGATTTGGATTCGGCCCAAATTGGGGACAGTGATTCAATTTGTTGATTTGGATCACTGTCCCTGATTCGATTTGGCCAAATCCAAATCTGAAGATTCAATGCTGATTTGGAGAATCAGCGATTTGGCCATACACACAGCTTTAAATGTTTTTTCTACATACCTCAAGGTACCAGGCACGGCTCATGAATGCTGCGATGCTTGGGAGGATGGGGCATCCCACATGAGCGTGCTCGGCGGCAAACCCAGAAGTGGACCAGAACTACTTCTGGTCCACTTCTGGATCCATTGCTGAGTGCACAGGGGGCCTCCCAATGCCCTCCCAGGTCAGCTATTGGCCACAGAACAAAGCTGTGTCTATGTCCAAATCATCAAATCCTTCTGAATCTCTCCGAATCGATTCAGAGGGTTCCAATTCAATTTGGAGAGATTAAAGGGTCTCCTGATTCGATTCAGATACTGAGATTCGGCCACTGAATTGGGCCAAATCTCTGCTGAATCAAATCAGGGACCAAAGGTTTGCACAGCCATAGTATCTGATTGTTCAGGCAAAGTAATCTCAGGTGGCTGGACATGGTGTGTCCCTTGTGTGCTAATGCTTGTAGAAGTCAATGTGCCTTAACCATTTTAGTCCAGTGTGTTGTTCAGCATGGGTGGAACTCTGAATTTTGACTCCACTTCCTTTAAGGACAGCACATGTGTAACTAAGTTCAGAATCTGGCTCTTCAATTGAGGTTTCGTTCCCAATTCTGTTGCTGATGTGGAAAACATATTAGCTATGTAATGGTAATAGGGAATGTCCTAAAAACTTGTTATTCTCAGTAACGTGAGTATGAATAACTAAGTACACACATGGAGCAGGGCTGGAGAGGAAACACTGTTGTATACTTAAGGCTCTAAATGGGGGATCGGGAGATCAGCACATGGTTTCCAGTTCTACCACACACTTTATTCTGTGACCTTGGGGAAGTCCCTGAATCTTTGTGTAAGCTGTACATCTTTAAAGTAAGGACAGCAATACTTTCTGCCATCAGAAGAGTTCAAGAATTCAAGATTATACATTAAAAACTTCAAAAACCCCAAATGGTAAATACAAATCTTTAAAACTAAAGAGACACATTCAACAACAAACTGACCCTTAAAAGAAAAAAAACACTTCCTTCATAACTTTTTCCACCATAAGTCATGATAACAAAAGCCTTTTAAAAATCTAATTTACTTTTCCCCATGTGTAGGTTGTTTCTGTTTGTTACTATTTGTGTTGTGTTTTGTAATTTGCTGTCTTTGCATTCTCTGTCTCTAACAACATCCAAATGAAGGATGTGAACCAGTTTTCAGTGATTTACATCACTTAAAAATGAGCATAGGCAAAAAAGGATAAAAACCACCTCTGCCTTCAATTTCCCTCATCTCCAACGTAATATACTAAGCCTGTAAAATGTCATTTAGCTCATATAATATTAACCTCCAGGATGGAGTCATAGGAACATGACTAGGAACATGATGTTTAAAGTAGTCTCAATGGATAATGATGAGGTTATATAATTATTTGCGATTCAATACAAATTTGAAACTAAATATAACTGTCAGTACCTCTTAAAGAACTGGCAATAGAGGAAACAAAGTAGCAAAAGGGTAATTCAGTTACCATAATACTGCTGTTTAATTCCAGGATTAACCCCTGAATGCATCCAGTTCAATTAACTTACATGTAGCTTGTCTATAGCTAAAATGCCTTTCCTGCCTGATGGTGCCTTATTCTGAGGGGTGAAGAACACTCACAACTCCCACTACCTGAAATGGTAATATTCACCCCAGTGTGGAGGGCTTGGCACGGTCCCACGAACCATGTAACCACAGAGACCCTATTTTGTGGGTTTATGGCCATAAAGAGATTAATTTTGTCTAAGAATCACAGGGCTGGAAGGGACTTCAAGATCAACTAGTTCAAACCCATGCACAAATGCAGAATGTGCCATTTTTACATTATCCCAGACCCACACTTACGGAATTTCTTCTTGAAAACCTCCAATGAAGGATGTTCCACAGCTTCCCTGGAAACCGTGAAGAATGGTATGTACTCCAAACACCTTCAAGGGCAAGCCTGAAGATATCAACCTTTCTGGCAGACAGCAAAAGAAATGCTGAAGAAAGATGTGGCCTTGCCACTGTATCCTTTTGGCCTACTCAACTGTCAATCTGTGCAGACTTGTCTTTATTATATTTATCACTGAACTACTGAAATGTTTAATTTATTTACTGTTATTTTTATTATTATGCTTGACATGTCTGACACCGTTTCTTGTTTTCCCTGAAGCAACATGCATTGTACCCTTGCCCTCAGCTTTGCTACCTTCGTTACCATCATCACAATCTCTTTATTTTCCCTCTCTCTTTTGTTTCAACAAATTTCACCTTTCTCAGTCTTCCCCCTGAAAAAGCGTTGAGCTTTTTTGTCTCTGCTCCCTCAAGGTGCTTAACTGCAGTTCATTTAGCTATAATGAATGAATGATGGTTAAACATGTCCATCAGCTTCAAGATAGTAAATCAAAGACAATGGACTTGCTGACAGCAATGTTCTTCAGCAAAACAACATACCTAGATCAGGGCTGGGACAAACATTCAGGTAAACCAGTACAAGGCAAAAGCAGAACACAAAGCACCATCTAACTGCACTGTGCTAATGTGAGTGTTCACATGGGAAAAGGTTTGCCACAAGATGGAACTTGCATGGAGCTGCAGCATAGACACCACCTGTCTAGAGTTCTTTAACAAGCTTCATGCCAGACACTGCCAGTTCTTTGTGATGCTTATGACCTCCAACGGCCAAGAACACAAATCCCAGCTAATCCTTGCCTGTCTGAACAAGTAGTTGTAATTAATGCCGTGGCAAGGTCAGGATCAAAGGGCTACAATGGACAAATATATTACAGTACTTGTCACAGATGTCTGGGGCACAATGCCAGGGAGCTACCAAAAAGTGATGGAGTGCCCATGAATGAGGATGGCTTGCTCTAGGGCAGGGGCGGGCAATTATTTTGGCTGGTGGACCGCTTAATGAGTTTTGGTGAGCTGTTGAGGGCCGCAAGGACAGCCCCACTCCTTGACAGGTGCCCTGCCCCTTGGTTGCTATCTTGGGGCCATAAGTCCTGCCCCTTAACCCCTGACCTTTGCCACCAGAAGTCCCTCCCCTTGCCCCAGAAGTACTCCATTTTGGGAAGGGGTTTGCCATTTTGGAACCAGAAGAAAAAAAACACACACAAACACACTACAAATCGAACATTGATAATAGAATATTTTAATTTTATTTAAAAAAAATATTTTTGTCCTGTGTGGTTGTGTGGTGTATACAGAGGTGATTGGATAATAGCTCAAACTGAAGTCTTACTCTTGTATATTGTGGGGGTGTGGGGTGGGTACAGGTGGGTGGGTATAGGGTTTCTGAGTGTGGGTGCATGTGTGTGGTAGGGTGTGTGAGAAGCAAAGCATGGGGCTCCCCTCAGAGGCACACAGGTGTGTGTGTGTGGGGAAGGGTATGAGTGGGTGGGGTGTTTGTGGGGTGTGTGATTGTGTGCAGGGGGGTGGTTGTGGAGCTTGTGGGCAACAGTTTGTGCGTATAGTGGGGTGTGCATGGGAACCCCCCACCCCGTCCCACAACTGCTCAGTGCCCACACACCCTGAGGTGCCTCCCTGCCACTGCCAGCAGTGTGCCCCAGCCCCACGGTACCAGAGGGATCTGTGCTGCACAGCCCCAACCCTGTGTACCCTGTACCTACACCAAACTTGCCCACCCAGGCTCAGCAGCGGCAGCGCAGGACAGATGCTGCTGCTCAGTGTGGGGTAAAAATGGTCCCTCCCCCTCACCACTGCTGGCGTTTCCTGGTGTAGCTGCCCAGAGCCTGCACTGGGCTGCCCTGCATCTATACCACATCACCACTGCCTCTGGGCTGCTTGGCAGGGCAGCAATGGCAGCGTAGAGCAGACACAGGGCAGCCCCATGTGGGCTCCGGCCAGCTACACCAGGAAGCACCGGCAGTGGTGAGGGAGAGGGGCCACTTTTACCCTGAGCTGAACAATAGCTTCTGTCCTCTGCTGCCACTGCTGAGCCTGGGCAGGTGAGCCCAGAGGAGGTGCAGGGAATGTGGGGCTGGGGCTGTGCAGCATGAGTCCCCGCTGGTACTGTGGGCCTGGGGCTGGTGGCAGTGACAGCCAGAAGGAGCCACTGCCACCTGGGCTGCCTAGAAAGGTAGTTCAACTGCGGAGCCAACCCAGCCCTGCTGCATGCCCAGGGGGCAGCAGGATGTGCCACGGGTGGATGGTGCCTGGGTCAGGCGGGACAGAGGGACCCACTGCAGGCCAGACAAAGACCCACCATGGGCTGGATTTGGCCTGTGGGTCATATTTTGCCCACTCCTGGTCTAGGGCCAACTGCTGACTACTGACTGCCACATATATAGAAGGACTAGCAAGGACAGGAGAACTTCTGAATGAAAGAAGCTACTTTCCTGAGCTAGCCCAGAGCTCTGAAGACAAACCTGCAACATAAGTGTACCTTTGAGGGTAGACAAGAGAGTGGCATTAGCCATCCAGAAGCTAGCAGCCCCCTGAACTACTACAGTTTCATGGCAAACCAGTTTGGCATGGGCAAATCTACTGTTAGTGCTGCTGTGCATGAGATGTGTTCAACAGTGGGAAAGGAACTGGTTTCATGTTTCTTAAGGTTTACAAAGAGGATCATTTGCTTCACACATACAGGGCTCCTCAACTGCATCAGGATGAGGGATGGAACACACGTTCCAATTCTTAGCAGCCACTTCAGTACCTCAAGCCTCTAGAGTTCATTTTAAAGAAACAGTTTTTTGTCACTGTGTTGCAAAATGTGGTAAATCACCATGGGAAATGTACACATGGAAATGAAGGATACTCCAGAAAGGTGCATGATGCAAGAATTTTTAGCAACTCCATCTTGCTTCCTGAAACAGGAAGGGAGGTTTGCCCGCCCTGGTAGCAGTGCAGAGATCAAGAGTATAACCATCCCTCTGCTGATACTTGGCAACCCTGCTATCCATTGCTGCTGTGATCATGAAGCCTTACGTAGGGCTCCCTGACATCCAGAAGGAAGTGTCTAATGATTGACTTGGCAGGATGATGGTGAAGGCACCTCTCAGCAGCTCAAGACCAGGTGGCATGTACTCAGCGTCCAGCTGGAAATGACAAAGCGGTATCTTCCCAAGATTTTGATGGTCTGTTGAATTTTTCACAACAGCTGTGAGAGCAACAACAAAGTCTTGGTATGGATTGGGTGCCAGAGACTGAGACGCTAGTCAGTGGCTGAAACAACCACAACCATGATCATTTTGCAGTATTAAATCACAGAGATGTCCAAGATCCTTGACCACCTATTTGAAGCAATTTCTGAATGGGACCACATGCTGTTCGGGCACATGCAATACAACTGCTTGCAGCCCAGCTGCTCTGGGGAATCTTGTGATGACTCAGTGCTGAGGCAAGAAGCTGAGTAACGTGATGACTCACTGGTGAGGCAGAAGCTGCATGATGACTCAGAAGCTGAGTGTGCTCTCATCCCATGGCGAAAGGGTTACAAAAGGCCTGATTTCCATGTCATGGTCATAATGTCCTGTGGCCACAGGAACGAATTCCCTGCTAATTGTAAAGTCCTCCATATATGCTGCTATTCTCTTCCAGACCCAGTTCCATGAAAGCTTCATGCCTTGCTCCATCACCTCCACACAGTAGTCCTGGTGGTTTTCCACCCTCTCCCTCCCAGTCCTCATGCTCCTGTGGCTCTGGTACATTGCTCCATGGAGTCCACCAGTTTCCCCACCATCTCCTCCTTCCTGGGTTGCTTCATGTTTTCCAAGTAATTGGCAGCTACTAATGCTTGAGAAATGTATGGTCTTGAATTATAGGTACTTACCTGGGAGGAAATGCAACATGTAGTTTTTATTCTAACCTCAGCAGGATGCATGTCGAGTCATTTTTTAAAGATCTCCAGAGTAGGTGATTGTACCATCTCTGGGGAGAATCTCCTGAGCACCACAAGTCCTCAAATAGTTTTGCCATAGGTTGTGCGATGATGCTGGCCAATTATTTCAGCACTCTTGGGTGTAGTTCATCTGGTCCTGCAGACTTGTAGATATCCAGTCCCTCTAGATGTTCCCTCACAAAATCTTTGCCAACTATGGGAGGGTGATCACCCCTACCTTGATCATCTTGTATCCTGTCAAGCAGACTAACACCCTTGAACGAGTGGAATACAATTGCAAATTATTTGTTTAGGAGTTTGGTTTTCTCCTGAGTGTCGGTGATCAGCTGTCCCATTTCATTCAGCAAGGGCCCTATGTTTCCCTTATTTTTTCTCTGACTTCCTACATATCTAAAGAAGAACTTTTTAATACCCTTGATTCCGGTTGCCAATTTGAATTTGGTTTCTGCCTTTGCTTTTCTAATCTGCTCCCTACAGGTGCAGGCTATTGTTGTGTACTCCTCTTTGGTGGTAATTCCTGACTTCCACCTCTTATAAGCTTTTCTTCTCAATTTCTGGAGGTCCATGACTTCCCTGCTGAGCCAAGGGGGTCTCCAAGATCCAACCATGGAGGAAACAATCCTGGTCCATTTGACGTAAGGGCAGTGAAAATATTTCTTTAAAAATAAGAGAACCCTGTAAGATGTAACTTGCTGATGTTCAGGGTGCTCTCAGAGGTCTTGTGGGAACAGAAAGGTATGGCTATCTATAACAAGGACAAACCAGTCCTTCCTAACAAAGTTTAAGTCTGGCTAGAATAATACCTGCACACCAAGTTCTAATTTATTTCTTGAATGGACATGATCCAGTCTACTGGCCAATATACGCATACCTGAAGTGCTGAAAAGCAAGCATACTCTCGCTCTCTTAAAATACTTATTCAAGACTTGGGCATGGCATCTGTGTATCCAGACACCAGTCTGTGTTAATGTGTTTGTGGCACTTACTGAGAAGGAAGGGAATGCTGTTTCTTGATGGTTTTACTGCAGCCCTAAGCCTGTAAGGATTCTGTAATATTTGTGGGATTTGCTGCATGAAATTCCTCTCCTGGATGAGTTAAAGTGCATCTAGAAAGCGGTAGGAGGACCATGCCCAGGGGGTGCATCCAAGTGCATTCCAGGCAGGGTGAGGGAAGAAGGCTTAGCTTACAAGCCTTGGCAGTTGGCTTATTTGAGAGGTACTGGGATGCACAGAAGAAACAACGGCCATGATGGCAGCATCCAATCACAAAAGCATCAATAAATTCAGCCTGATCCATTTACCACCATTGTCCACATCGCTACTGCTGATGGAGCCAGCTTTAAGGATGGCTGGTTGGGCCTAGCTGGTTGAGGGGGGTTGGGTGCCAGTAGTTAGATGGCCTCTGTATCCTCTTAGAAAGCAAAGGCAAATTACTAGGCTTCTGGTCTATGAACAGGTCCTGACTTCTTGGAACTGCTTGTCCTTGAATACCTCTGCATTGCTAATACAGATCTCATCCACACTGATGACAAAGTCAGCAAGTGAAGTATAGCTCCATACTGGCATCTGATAGGACTGTTCAGTTTCTGGCTGCCATACAAACAGCAGTGAATTCCCTGGCTCGCTTGTATCAAAGACTGAAGTCCTTCACCTTGGATCTACACTGCTGACCATCATGCCCACTGTCCCTAGCTGCCATCTACACAGCTATGGTGTCATAGGTGTCCTAGTTTCAGAGACCATTGGTCAGGACATGCTGTACTTGTCATTTCTCCTCAGGTTCCCCACTTCCCAAAGGTCCTAATGTCTGAAGCACTGAAGTAAGAAACAACGAGATCTGACTTAGTAGCAGAATTTAAAGGGGGGGGGGTCATATATAGGCACTGTAAACCTATAGCACAGGAGGACAGAAAGATCAAAAAAGTGACTAGAGTAGCCAATTTTGAGAAAATACAAAGCGGTTGGGGTAACAGTTGTTGGATCCACTAGCTGAATCAGGGAGAAAACCTAAATCAAGACAATCTCATTGTCAGGGGTTGCAAGAGGTGTCCATGGCTTTTTTTTGAAACACAATTACTTTACTTCCCTCCGTTTAAATGTTTTGTTTATCTACACCATTAGTAAAGCAAGGCCTTTCCATTTTGGAAGACTTCTTTATTAGCAAACAACTGCTAACTCATCACTGTTTCTTTTCTTACTGTATTCAATTCTTTCATTTTTTCCAATCTTCTTGGTGCTGAGTTAAAATTAATTTTCTAAAAGCTTTTTTATACAATAATTAACATGTTCACAATGTTATGTCCATGTCAACAGCTCTACTTATTCCTTACTATGGACACACAACATTTGCATTGATACTGATGAGTTGTACATATACCTGCTCAAGAGAGAAAGGATTTTTAAAGCCTGTGAAAATGAATCACAGCTCATTTATAAAAGTAAAGAAAAAAATCAATGTTATAAAACAGCAGCAAAGGAAGCAGAGGTCTCAGACTACAGAGAAACACAAATGAAGGTGAAGTTACTCATGAACTCTATCAATACCAGAAACATTAAGCCTGGTTAATGACTTCCTCTCCCATGTGAATGCACAAGAACTTCTCTGAAGATTCATTTCTTCTGTTATAATATATATATTTGAAAGTGCCTGATTAACTCTTAGAACTAAACCACTGAAACAAGAGTTCCTGTGACCTCCCTTTGATCTAACAGACTCACTTTAGCAACTATTTGAATCTAATGATTAAGTCTGTAATTACATAATTCTCTTACATTATAAGGCAAGCTGAACAGACTTTCTTTATTTTACTCTTAATTCTGAAAGTACTGCATGCTGCTGCATTTTTTAGCATGTGAAATGGTTCTGAGGTTCTCTGTCTTTCTTTCTCTTTGCAGCAGGGACAATTTAGACGTGAAAACAACCATATGTTTTGAATAAACCTGAGACTTGAGTCAGCTCAAAAAGAGATTTAAATAAAATATTGTATTTTCCTGTATTTAAAAGACAGTGTTCCATATTGTTTGCTATTTTAAAAATTACCTTTTCAGTTTTTGATCTTTATTTTTCCACTTATCTCATTTCAAGGAGCAACATTATTCTAGTTGATTTCATTTTATTTCTAATCTGTTTCACTTCCTAGTCCTCTTGCAGTAGCAGTCTTGTTATTTTGGCTCAAAACACCGCATGAAAACATAAGACCTAAAATTAAGGTTGTCACCAAAACCTATAAATTTTCTTTTAAATGCAATTTTGTTCATACTACTGACAACTTGACTTAAAGCCTCAATTTTTGCCTAAAGTAAGAACATATATCATCAATATTTTTCTCTTCTTTTCATAAATCCATGAAGTACACCTTTTTTCAATTTAAGGCTATCTGTGCTAGACATTTTATTAACAGATTGCTAAATATTCTACCATAATATATTGAGTCATGTCAGTGGTTAAAGGATGAAAGTCTAATATAACTTCACTCAGGAAATGAACTGCAGGTTTTGATGCTTTCATTGCAATATTCTTTAGTACATGAGATGAAGTTTTGCAATTGGCTATTCAGCAAGCAAGGGAAAACTGGCTTGCTTACATGTATAACTTAATGTACTACTTCTAAGGCCACAGGTTTAATACTCAGTGATAAGCTTTACAATTATAACCTTACCTTTCAAGGTCTCTATATTCATTACAGACATCTCTGAATAGCATTTAACAATTAAAATTGATATACCATTCAGTGGAAATTAGCATTTTGACTCCTGTGAAACAGCATTTCAGTGTTTGTTGGACCATCTTTTCCAAAGGCAAAAAATCAGCCAAACAAGAAACTATACTTCTAAAACAAGTTAAACTCAAACTGAAGATAAAGAGGTCACTCTGGGAGTATTTTGGGGATAACTTTTTCATACAGGTTGTAGACAGGCCGACTAGGAGGGAAGCTCTTCTGCTGCTTATAACCACAGAGGAATTGGCTGATAATGTGAAGGTGGAAGGTAACTTGGGTAACTGTGGCCATGAAATTATATAATTCAAAATCCTAAGAAGAGGAAGGAAGAAGAGCAGCAGAATAAAGACACTGGACTTCAAAAAGCAGGCTTTAACAAACTTAGGGAACTGGCAGGGGGTAGGTTTTCCTGGGAGGCAAGTCTGAGGAGAAATGGAGTCCAGGAGAGCTGGCTTTACTTTCAGAAAGCTACTTTAAGTGTACAGGAGAAGTTATTCCAGTGAGATGGAAGACTAGGAAGCTCACCAGGAGGCCACCTTGGCTAGACAATGAGTTCTTCTATGAACTGGAACTGAAAAAGGAATCCTATGAAAAATGGAAATTTGGACATAGCACTAGGAAAGGGTATAAGAGTATCTCAGGGCATAAATTAGGAAGCCAAAGGCACGATTTGAGATGCAGCTGGCAATGGATATAAAATGCAATAAAAAGAGATTCTACAATTATGTCAAAAGTAAGAGGAAATCCATAAAAACCACAGGTCTCCTTTGGAATGTGGAAGGCACCCTAGCTATGAACAGGAATCCGGGTTTTCTGTTTGCCATGAGAAATGCAGATTTTCTTCTTTAAAGGAGAAAAACACAGGAAACAATGGGTCTCCCCTTGCAGGCTGGTAGAGTTCCAGCCTGAAAGGGGTTGCTTGAAAATGGAGGGAGCAGGATGCTGGGGGCACCATGTGTACGTGTGTATGCACACATGCATGTGGCCAGGCACAGGTGGAGAGCAGCTGCCCAGCTACCTGCTGGTAAGTCTATGGGGGAGGCAGGGCATAGATGATGCAAGATGGGGCAGGGTTGGGTAGATTGAGGCGGCAGCCAGGGTGACAAAGAATGGGGCAGGGTTGGCAGTTAGGGCTGGGGTGCTGCCTGGGGCCTGGGTAGAAATGCATGGCCTGGCTAGGGGAAGCAGGACAGAGCCACAAGCAGCTTGTCTGGGGAGAAGTGGGGGGTCTCATCCAGGGACATGTGCCCCCCCGATCTGTGCACCTGCAGTGAGCATGGGGCTGCAGCCTGGCTTTCTCTGTGGCCCAGCAGGTGGGGCCTGGTGCAGGATGGCGGTGTAGGGTGGGAAGGCTTGGTGCCGCTGCCACTGCCACTGGAAGCCCCACACCAGTCACAGTGCCATGGCAAGGGCTTACTGGCAGTAGCAAGGGCGACAGCATGGAGTTGTGCCCCCCAGCTGCTGTTGGATAGCTAGGTGATATGGCTGGCACAGGGGTCCTGGCAGTGATGGTGGCAGCACTGAACCTCCCTGCCCTGCTCCACCCTCCCGCACTGGATCCCACCGACTGGGCCACAGAGGCTGATGGGGGGGAGGGCAACAGGGCAGGGAGACCTGAGTCCCACAGCAGGCAGCCCACCTCCTGCCCCATCCCTGCCTCCCATGGGCTCTGCTTTGGCCATGCCGCCCATGGGCAGGGGGGGGAGGAAGCAGGAGACCAGGCTGTGTTCTGCTCCGGCCACAGCAGCTGCTGCCTCCCATGCATGGCAGCTGGGGCTCAGGCACTGCTGGGTGGCTGTGACTAGGGCCCACAGAGCATGGAGCAGGCAGGATGAAGCCACTGGAGCTTGTAGCCCTGGCAGCTGAAGGCCCCTCAGGCAGGGCTGGGGGGGGGGGGATTGGGAATTAGGGGCCCTGGAGGGGACGAAGGGGCTGTGAATCAGGAGTGAGGGACACCACCATGGCTGAGGGGGTGGAAGGCTGTGGGTTGGGAGTGAGGGGCACTGGCAGGACCAGGGGGCTGCAGGTTATGAGTGAGGATTACTGGCAGGGATTGAGGTGTGGGGGCAGTGGGTCAAGAGCGAGGGCCACCAGGAGAGCTGGGAAGGCAGGGGGCTATGGGTCAGGAGTGAGCGGCACCAGGAGACCTGGGTGGGTGGGGGGCTGTGGGTTGCAAGTGATGGGCAATGGCCAAAATCAAATGCAAAAATATATAGGTATTTATAATTTATTTTATTATAATAAATGAGGCACTGAAAGGCTTCCTAACTGCTTGAAAATTGTAAATTCTAATATAATAAAAGGCTTAGTTTGCCTGTCAGTCCGTAATGGTTTTGGGCAACTGTGCATGTGCTGCTGAGAGGGCGGGCAGCGACTGGCTGTGCAGCCTGGGCTGTGCAGGACCAAGTTTGCGCGGCTGCTGGTGAAGTTTGAGTGGCAGTGAACATGCCTAGGCCATCCAAGCAGCAAGGCTCCCCCTGCCACCTCCCTGCCTGACGGTGAAGGGGGGATCACGGTGGTGGTGCTCCCCTGCTGCCAGGTCCCAATGCCCCCCAAAACAGCTGGAAGGGAGGGAGATGGGAGAGGGGCAGAGGCAGGCAGAGGGGAGCAGGGGAGGGGGGTGGGTAGAGCAGGGCCGGGCCTGGAGCAGCAGGGGGAGTGGCGGCGGGGGTAGAGTGGAGCTGAACCCCAAGTGGCGGGAAGAGGGGACGTTAGAGCAGGGCCAGACCCCAAGTGGAGGGAGGGGAGGAGGGTAGAGCG
>NW_005841862.1:26665-35133 GCF_000455745.1 Alligator sinensis | reverse complement strand
GGGGCCAGGGGCGGGTGGGGAGGTAGAGTGGGGCTGGATGCGGGTGGTGGGGGTAGAGGGGGCTGGACCTGGAGCAGATGAAGTATTTAATAACCTATTTTACTTCAGTCTTCACAAATAGGGGCAGCCACCAGATGGTGAGTGCTGCTGGCAACATAGATAGGAAAGGAGACAAAGAGCCTAGAGTAACGAAATAACAGGTTAGGGATTGCTTAGAGAAGCTAGATGTTTTCAGGTTCACAGAATCATAGAAAATTAGAGTAGGAAGGGACCTCAGCAGGTCATCTAGTCCAACCCCCTGTTCAAAGCAGGACCATCCCCAACTAGATCATCCCAGCCAAAAGTTGGCAGGGCCAGATGGGATATACCTTAGGGTACTGAAGGAATTGGCTGAAATAATTTTAGAGCCACTGGCTATTACTTTTGAGAACTCATGGAGGTCCAGTTAGGTCACAGATGACTGGAAAAGAGCAAATATAGTGCCCATCTTTAAGGAAGGGAAGAAAGGGAGAACTACAGACCAATCAATCTGACCTTGACACCTGGAAAAATCATGGAGCAGGAAAAATCTATTGTGAAGCACCTAGAAAAGAACAAGGTGATCAGGAACAGCCAGCGTGGATTCACCAAGAGCAAGTCATGCCTGACCAGTTTGATTTCGTTCCATAAAGTGACAGGCTCTGTGGATGGGGAGAGAGCAATGTATGTGATATACCTTGAATTTAACAAGGCTTTTTGACTCTCCCCCTCACAACATTCTCATTAACCCACTGAGGAAATACAGGCTACATGAAAGTACTGTAAGGTGGATGTATAATTGGTTTGATCTTCATACTCAACAAGTAGTCATCAATAGCTCAATGTCTAGTTGGGAGGAGGTATCAAGTGGGACTCCCCAGGGGTTTGTCCTGGTTCCAGCATTGTTTAATATCTTCATTAATGATTTGGATGAGGGAACTGAATGCACACTTAGCACATTTATGGACAACACCAAGTTGAGTGTAGTTGCAGACTGGAGAAACAGTCTGGAATCAATCAGGTGAAATTCAACAAGGAAAAGTGCAAAGTCCTGACCTTGGGACAGAATAATTGCATGTACTAGCACAGACTAGGGAATGGCTGGCTAGGCTGCAGTACTACAGAGAGGGACGTGGGGCTTACAGTAGACCATAAACTGATTGTGAACCAACAGCATGCTCTTGTTGAAAAAATGCCAGCAGCATAATAGGTATTAATAGGAAGGTTACTTACAATCAAAGGAAGTTATTCTTCTGCTCTGTTCGGCACTGGTGAGACCTCACCTGGAGAAATGTGTCCAATTTTGGGCCTCACACTTCAAAAGCATGCTGACAGTTTGGAAAGTGTCCAGCGCAAAGCAACAAAATGTATTAGGGGCCTGGGAGGCAAGACTTATGAAGAAAGGCTGAAAGAACTAGGGTTATTTAGTCGGAGAAAAGACGACTGAGCGGGGATCTGGTAACAGGCTACAAATACCTGAAGGGTAATTACAGACAGAATGGAGATGGGTTTTTTCTCTGTCGCTGTAGCATGAGTGACTGGTGCCTCCTGAATATGGAGAAGCCACCGACAGCAGTGGTCCTACTGACAGCATCAGTGTCGGCCGCCAGGAGGGGCACCGGCCCCATCAGGGGGGCACGTGCACTCCCTACCAGTCGCCTATGCGCTGTAGGACACAGGATTAGGATCAATGGCCTCAAGATGCAGCAGAGGAAATTTAGGTTGGAGATTAGCAGGAACTTTCTGAAAAATTTCAAGAGCACGGTGGACAAACGCTTGGCTAGTGTAATCAGGGATCATCCTGCCTCGAGCAAGGGGTGGATGACCTTACGGAGGTCCCTTTCAGCCCTACTTTCCTATGATTCTAGAATCCTAGTAAGGAAGGAAAGGCTGAAGCGAGAGTGGAGAGTTTGATATTCAAAGGAAAGGAACATCTGGTGGCAGTGATCTGGTTCGTGATAGAATGCAATGGGAAAAAATGAGTGAAAGTATAAAGGGACGTTGATTTGTCCAACTAGTCTACCTTCACTGGTGTATACTGCCTGTGCTACAGGCAGCCGGGAATAAATCCAGTTTCATATTTGCTGAAGTTTACAAGCAATAAGACCAGATGTATTCCTTAGAGCCTAAAATTCAGAGTCACACATTTTAAGGGCAGAAGGGACCTCTGTGATCACATAGTTCACGTGGACTTCTTGCATATCACAAACCACAGGACTTCCCTGAATGACAGGTCTCTGTTTCTCTCCTTTAAAAACTCTATATTCAGCAAGTTTCTTTTTAGACATTACTATCAGTACTTCCATAGCAAAAACAGAGCAATGTTAATGGAAAAGAAAGAACATATCAATAATATTCCTGTATTAAAGAGCTAATATACACAATGCTTGAAACTGCAGCACATCGTTTATCCTTCCTTTACACTAAATGAAAGGAAAAAGAAGAAAAATGTACTGGTCAAAATTAAAAGGGGAAGGTAACCATGTTTGTGAACATCAAATTCTTTCTGTATGTGTATGCTGCTCACATTCATACATTTAAATGCCAAAAGAAACCATTGCCATTGTCCAATCTAACCTGCATAATGCCAGACACAGAACCTCCCCCAATAGTGTCTACATAAAACTCCCAAATTTGTTTAAATGATAGCATATATTTTAGAAAAATATCCAGTCTTGATTTAAAGGCTTCCAGGGATAGAGAATCCATCATATCCCAAGGTGAGCTGTTCCTATAGTTAATGACTCTTCCTGCAAATCTACACCTCATTTCTATTCTGAATTTGGCTAGTTGTAGCTTCAAATCATTGGATCTCATCATGTATTTTTCTGCTGGATGGAACAGTTGTCAGCTATCAGAAATCTCTGCCTCCCAGAAAGTCCTCATACACTGTGATCAAGTCATCTCAAATTCTGTAGATGTTCTGTTGTGTTTCCATGATATACAAGTTTAGTTTAAAGTATTTGCTGATTTCAAGTTTGTTTGTATTAAGGATACGCAAAATGTAAGGAAATAGTGGAAATCAGACTCCTTATATCTGGCCTATGGTCATCTCCAGGAATCACAGACGGAAAATCAAGCTACAGTCTGTTATAGTTGAAAAAGCAACAGTTTCTGTTCACCCACCCCAGGAAAATAAAAGTACAAAAACCTTTGTGGCTAGGTCTGTTAATTTGACATAAAAAAGCACATACATTTCTTGTTTCCTAACAAGTTACACATGAATTCAGGTACTCCTGGGTTACTTACACTGCTGGACTGGTTGCTAGCATGTACTAGTTACTGGCTCAAGGTACCAGAGCATTTTCCCAGAATTCCCCAAGTGATTTTATAAATCAGACAATCTGCTTTATCTGCATTCATTCATCTCATTCTCAAAACAGTCAGGATTTTGTGTTTTCACAGAAGTGCGATGCCCATGTAAAAAATACATAAGCACTGAATAAAAATAGCCAAAACTTTAAAACTGTTTCCTGTAATTGTATTTTTTCCCTTTTGAACTTTAATCTTCAAGAAGCTAGACATTTGTGCCTGCGGCAAACAGCTACTCACTGTGGACAAGGAAGCAAAAATCTTTCCACATCAGTAACAGAGTGAGTTTTGTGAATCCTTCTGCATCATATTCAACCACACCACTATCAAAAAGAAACATGAAATAAGAACACAATATTTTTACCTAATATTCCTTACAATTATGATTAAAATAAATGTCCAATATTTAATATACTGCCTAGTATTTTGTTCTATTCAAACACAGATAACATATGGCTCCTCTCATACTGAATAACTTACTTATATCATATAGCCATCTTCAGTGTAACCAAGATATATTTTAACATTATGACCATGGCGCTTCCATAAAAAAAATAATAAAGATTGGACATGTCTACCCAAATCTAGCTGTATGTTACTCAAACACAGATTATTAATGAACTAGATGCATAAAATCTAAGACTTTATTGAAAAGCTAGGGACAAATAGCACAACATTCACTAATAGTTTAGGAAAAGACTAAATTTGAAAATTCCTATACCCACAGCATAAAAATATGTATTTTAAATTTAAGGAGAAGCTGACAAATGGGCATTTTCCCCTGAATCTGTGAAGAAAAGAATCCAGCTAACAGCAAATTAATTTCTATTTTCTTGATTCTTGATAATCATCCAGGCAAGGGACAGAAATTGCACATAAACCAGTGTAAGAGATTGGAAACTGGTTCAGATCTGTAACACAATGGAAGTTCAGTGCACATAAACCACTTTCAAAATGGCTGAAACCAGTTTAAGATAAACCTAGATGGATATAGACTTAACTAATTTAGCTTAAATTGGTTTATTGAACCTTTGTCCCAGATTCAGTCCAGATTCAAGCCATCTGCTCCAGCAGACCAAGGAGGCATCCTTTAGCACCCCCAGCTTCTGGCCTGGGCCACTGTCTGCATTTCCAGAATCGAAAGTGAATGTCTATTCACTCGCTTATTGGTTCTATCTACGCAGCTCAGACTAGCCTGCAAAGCTTTAATTGATTCAGCCTCAGGCTTTTTGACTGTCTGTACTTAGTCCCAGAGTAAGAAACTCATTTTTGCCAATCAAAATCAAATTACCACATTTGCTTTTTAACTATTTTTATATCACACAAACAATCTAATTGTCAAAGTAACATACAAGGAGCTAAATTATGGTTTTATGAACATCTTCTTCCTTAGACACATCAATAAGTCAAACCATACATGGGGGGAGGGGCACAGTCTCTAAAATCCTTTCACGGTATTAGAGCATGGCATCTAAAATGATCCAACCAAATAGTTTTTATACTTTGCTGTGTGAGCCATGTATATATTTTGATCATAAACATTTTTTTTTTACTTTGTAAACTCTGGGATGAGATCCCTAATGCTTGCATTCATGTGTAAACCATGGCAGAATTCTAGTGTAGCTCACTTTATTAGTGGGAAAATTAATTATTTTTGTCTAATAACTATGTTATAAAACCATGGTAAAAACATATGACAGGATTTTCAATAGTAAATCTTGTATTGAATAATTCTCAAGGAAAAAAACAACATGTTTTTAATTAGACCAGATCTCTAAAGTCTACATTAATTCCCTATTTGTACCTGGTTACAGTTCAAGCCATGGGTATCAATCTAAAAAGTGGTACATGGCTTTGGTAAATGCTCTACTTAGGTGCTACCGGAAGAGCTGCTCTACATTCATCTTTCATGTGATGTACCTTCATGATGATGCTAACTCTGTAGTTACCTTATACAGAACTAAAGAAACTTCAATTGATTCAATGGTTTACCACCCTCTCCTCATTTTAGGTCTTTCCTGAGTTGAACAGGTTGGTGGCTAGCTTCTAAGAGGACTGCTCTGTAGCATTATTACTAAAAAAAAAGCCTATGTGCATCTGATTGGGTATATGGCTAGATTTGGACTTATCCAGTAAAATGAATTACATAAACCAAGGGCCATGAAATGAAGATAGTCCTTGCCATGTTTTTGCTACTGTTGCAAGAAACAATGCACTTAAAGATGACTTACGTTCCAAAATGACTCAGGAAAGCTGCAATATACTCTCTTCTCTTATGGTATCCCTGAATAACATATTGTACCTGCACAATAAAAATGGTTTTAAAAGCTTCAGTTATGAAGTCATACCACAGAAAGACACTCCTCCCAAAGTATATTTTTTAGTTTTAGTGGAAAAATCTATTTACAAGATATTAATCATGTTAAAATGTACATTTAACCAGCATGTGTCATCCTTAAATGCCTTTCAAACAAACAGTATGAAGGGATGTCTTCATTTAGCTTAAAAGGTGTTTAAGAGTCTACAGTATTAATATTTAACCATGCAAGGTAAGAAATGACAAAGAGAAGACAATGACCATATCCAATTGAAATGGCAGAAAGGTCCTGATCCAACAAAATGTAACAGGCTGAATATGTTTCAGGGTTGTTGGTTGTAGCTGTGATGGTCTAAGGACATAGGCAGGCAAGGTTCTTTGAATACATGTGATATCTTTTGCTAGACCAACTGAAAAAATGTTCTTTGCAAGCTTTGGGCACAAATGTCCTTCAGGCACAGGGAGAGACTGCTGGTGTTATGTGTTCTCTAATGTGTTCTTTTTTACCTTGGAGAATACATAACACTAGCAGAGTCTCCCTATGCCTGAAGAATGGCATTTGTGCCCGAAAACTTGCAAGGAATGTTTTTTTCCCAACCATTCAGTTGGTCTATTAAAGGATATCACATCTACCCCCAAAGAACCTTGCCCACCTATGGGCTAAATAAGCATTTAAAAAGGATAACAAGATAACCACAAATAGTGAAGTTTGGTCTGGACCATGATCTTGGGTGTCATCTGAAAGACAATCTCCTGTACCTCTTACCTATGCTGTTTAACTGATTTCATGTTGATTCAAACAGGAGAGAGCCACATACTGAACAGTAAACACCAGTTTCTGAAGCATTCTGTATTTTCCTTGAAAGTCTTCCCTATGAGCAGTTATGCATTCCAAATATGCTAATCTTGGAAGATCTGAGGCAAAATGAGTTGTCTTATTGATTTGAATGAGATCATTCACAGAGAAGAGTGATCAAGGTTTGAGCAATACTGGAACCAATACACCAAACAAGCTGAATGAGCATTCAGTTTCCAACTCATCATTTTCTGCACTTTTGGATGTTTCCATTTTTAATCACGCACATAAATCCACATCCACTTTTCAGAATGAAAACTAACTTTTTAAAGCCGCTTTTCATGCTGAGTGAAAAATGAGTGGGAGAAAAATATATATTTTATTTTTGTTGGCTATGGTAACATTAGATTTCCTTGGCTTGCAACTGCTTGTACTGAATTATTTTAAATAACCTTGATAAAATCATTGCTGAGAGCTATGTTATACCTTCCCAGAGTAAAATAATTCTATTTATACAACAGACTTATTTCAGTTTATAAAAAAAAAGTGCTTATTTTGAAGGCTTTGTGGGGGATCTAAAATGTTATTTTGGGAAAAGGAAAACATGATAAGTTTGCTTAAGTGACTTTGTTTAAAAAAAGGATAAAAACAGTCCTGTACTTGTAGATTTTAAAAACAGAAAGTAATTTTAACAGAAAACCACAACAAAAACAACTCTAAAGATAGATTCCAGTATAATTATGGAAATGTATTTTAAAGGAACCTTTCCTAAAAGACATCATTTGTTTTCCTCATTTAAACAAATAAAAAAATACAAAGAGGAAATGTATAATAACCAGAATCCTGCATGTCTGACTCTAAGTTGGTCTTCTAAGTTAAAGGCTAAACTTAAATCATTTGAGAATTTTTCAAAATACTGTATCTTTATGAATAAACCTGTTCTCTTTTTTTTTTTGGCTGAAGCAGTAAGCCAATCAGAATACAGCTTTGCAGTAAAGGCAAAGTTAAGTGGCTATTACTTCAGTATATCAACATCCATTAGAGAAGATGATTCAGTCTATTTTGATGATTTATCATAGATAAAATTACTGTAATAGGAGCCTCTCTACCGTGCACAGAATCTCCAGTGATGAAAATGGTATAAAATCTTAAAGAGAGATTTGTCTTCCAGTAGAGAAATGTATTGACTATACATTTGTATTTATATAGAAGAACAGCAATATGTTGCAGTGACAATCCTAAATTATATCTTGATTCAGTAAGAAAGCCCAGGCAATAGTTCTACCTCAACAAATGTTCTGTACTTGCAAATAAGAATTCAGTAGGACAGGTGGGTGCTCAATGTTTCTCAGCATCCAGGTATAGGAAAGTATTACCTGAATCATATACTTGAATCATTCAGTTTTAAAAACCCTCTGTCTCCAGAATGGTTTCTTAAAGTGCTTTTAAAATTCAGTGGAACACCAAAAGAAAAGGGAAAAGGGAAATAAACTCACCTTATTAGTTAGCAGCTGGCAGACTTGGGGTACATAGTCAATAAGGCAGCCACCACTTGGAAAGGCTGGGATGTGAAGGGCAGATGATCCTCCCAGGGCACTAGAATAATATATCACAATACATCAGATACTGGTTCTCTGGGACTTGCTTGCGATTCTTGTACTCTATCCTTTCTTAATCTTCAAAACATGTACAATACCAAGAAAATACTTTAGCATTGCTTACATTACCCAGGACAATGTAATACCATATTTAGTTGCGTATCTCATGCACTTTTACCCCAAAAATCAACCCTCCAAATTTGGGGTTCATGTCTTAAGCAGGGAAGCTAATTTTCTTGCCAGAATAGAAGCAACCCACTTTGATTTCTGCTTTACCCAGCAGCAGCAGTAGCATTTCTATTCAGGCACCTGATGGAGTCAAGTGTCTTAATATAGTTTCATAGTTTCTAGGGTCGGAAGGGACCTGGGCAGATCATCTAGTCCAACCCCCTGCCATGGCAGGAAAGAGTACTGGGGTCAAACGACC
>NW_005841862.1:524-24621 GCF_000455745.1 Alligator sinensis | reverse complement strand
CCAGGTCGTTGCCCGTGGCCAACACCAAGTCCAACAAGGCATCCCCCCTGGTGGGGCTGTGCACCTCCTGGGTTAGATGAAGGTCCTGGACTCTGTCTAAGAACCTACGGGAGCACTCAGACCTGGCTGACTGCTCCTCCCAGCAGATGTCTGGGAAGTTCAGGTCCCCCATGACTACTACATCCTTAGCCTTCGCTACCTCGGTGAGCTGTCCCAAGAATTCCTGGTCAAGCTCCTCTCCTTGGTTGGGTGGTCTATAGTAAACTCCCACCGTTAGGTCCCTTTCCCCTCTTTTGCCTTGAACCCTAACCCAAAGCACTTCAGAGTGCTTCTCCCCTGACTCTTTACTAATTAGCGAGGATGTGTATTCCTCCTTGATATAGAGTGCCACTCCCCCCCCTCTTTCCTATCCTGTCCCTCCTGTACAGCCTATAGCCCTATGAGAATATCTCATTCTCCTTCACTCCAGAGGTGTTAACAACCATCTCTCCTTTTTAATGGCCTTGATGTTCCATCAATCTAACCTTTCTTGAGACAATTTTGCTGTCTACTGGCTATTCCTGGTGTCTCTTTTCCTACTTCATAGCCCTACAAACAGTCTTTGGCTCCTTTCAAAATCACAGATCAACCCACTGTGGCAGCAGCTAGAATTTCAGATTTGCCCAATGCAAAAAAGGAAAGGTGAGCTGAAGATTAGGCTCTGCCAATGTTCTATGCAACCGTAACCATGGAAAAATCTTTCTCTATTCATTCTGCCTTCCTAAAAACAAGGTTTGTACCTTAGTTTGGGACGTGTTATGTGAGAAGTAAGTAATACAGTAAGTATTAGAGATATGAATTATAATGACAAGCTGATACTATTGCTGACTTTACTGACAAGTGGACATGGATGGGTATGCCTATATAATTATCGAGGGGTATTTCCCAGGCCACCCTTCACACAAGGGCCTGCAGACTATCCACACTACAAACCCCTATGCACACCCTCCCAACAGCAATCCAGCCTTCCCCTGAAGCTCACCTGAACATTAGGGCCAGAGGCCAAGCTTCTCTCTAGCTCCTTCCCCTCCCCAGTGTGTTCATAACTCACTGAAGCAAATATAGGAAGTTAGCAATCTACTTCCTGTTTCTATTACCTGTAATTACGGTCAAACACAGAAGGAAAGACAAGAAGTGGGTGCGATTCCTAGAAGGGCTTTTTTTGAATTTCCTGTTTTGTTTTTCTAGGAATCTGTCTTCAGAATCAGGTATTCACCACCCTACTTCCCTCTAGGTCAGCTTTTTAACTGAATGTCATCCATCACTGAGCATGAAATCATCTGAATATAGATACCATATAAATATCAGAAGCTAGAATATAGTGATTCACTAAGCAGGAGCATTAAACTCACCCAGGGCCCTATGCTGGATCTGGATCATGGGGTTCCTCCCAGGCTGGATACCCAAGGCTAGTGCCTGCAACAGCAGTGCATCCAGTGGAGGCAGCAGTGAGGGTCTGAGGGTGGTGGTCAAGCAGCAGAGGAGCCAAACTGTTGTGACAATCATCTGGGCATGTTGGGGCTCTGCTGCTGCTACTTGGCCCTGCCACTGCTGCCCTCAGACCCTTGAAGCAGCTGCTACTCGTCCCAGTGCTGGAGCCCTCATTCACCCCCCTGCCAGCAATGGCCATGACCAGTGAGGCCCAGAACCCTCAAACTCTGTGGCAGGCAATACTTTTTTTTGTCAGCCCCCTGCAACTTCTGGTAGCCTGTCAGTAGCCCAGTGGGTCAGATGGAACAGTTCCACAAGCTGGACTCAGCCTGCAGCCATATGTTGGACACCCTAGCACTAAAGGAACATTGAGCTATGCCCGTGTTTCCCAACCTTTTCCAGCCCAAGGCACACTTACATTAATAAAAATTTTCCGCAGCACAACTGTTAAGGCATTCCCCATCCTCATACCTATTGTAGCTCCTTGCCATGGCAAAATTCCGTGGTGCACCTGTTCATTTCTGACGGCACGCTTCTGTGCCATGGCACACTGGTTGGGAAACACTGAGCTATGCTACCCTAATTTATTAATTGACCTTTCTTGTTACCAGTAAAATTCGGGGCAGGGCTGTAATTGTCAACTTTCAATCTGTGGCTTCTTCAGCCAGCAAGCCCCAAACCACTGCTTGTTCAAAGCTGTTCACTACCTTGTACACTCAGATACAGGAAACAACTTTTCCTCTCAGTGACAGAGAACAGAAGAACCTTCTCATTATTTGTTACCAATCAAAAGGGATACGAACCTGCTAAACAGACCATGAATTGAATTACTCTCAAAACATTGAGGACCTAGCTATATGGAATTGAATGAAACTGGAAAAAAAGGTAAGATGCAACTTTGTCTCCTCATGTTTACATGTTACTCTCACAAAAACAGTGTAACTGGTTAGGATTGGATAGATTTTCCCTATAAAACAAGGTCCTTAGTCTACAAAGATATCTAGATATCTTTCAATAGATTAATGGTAATGTCCACCTTTGTGAAAGGAAGGAGGTTCTATACTTGCAGGTCCTTTTGAAGGACTGGAGCCTACACAAAAACAAATTCCTAAAATCAGACATTACTGAAATATGTTAGTGAATCGAAACAGTCTGGATTCAGCAGATTGTTCAGCACATGCAACAGTGCTCTGGGTCTGGACTTTGCAGATGCAATGATGAATGAGAAAAAGAACACACTTTAGAGTATACCACAGCTACACAAAAAATGAAAAAAAAAAATCCCTCTTCTCTATGCAGCAATCAAATTAGGACTGAATTTTCTGACTCCAGCTTCATTTTCTTTCTTTCTTGGCTGGTATCCACTCACCTTTAAGTAGGGCCTGGTTTAAATCATGATTTTCTATTTTTTGTGAAAATCACAAAATTGAGGGATTTTCACGAAAAATGCAGTTTGCAACAAAATGCCACGATATGGCCACTTGCTGGGGAGCTTCAGGAGTGGGGTAGGTCCCAGCCCCCTGCCCCTTTCTGCCAGTGGGGTAGCTAGCAGTGAGCTAGCTGCTAGGTGCCCCACCAGCAGATCACTGCAGGAGGCTGAGACCTGCCCCTCCCCTGCAGCTCTTTTCAAGTCCCCTGCCCCTGATTGAGGAGCCAGTGCCAGGAGCTTCCTGCTGCCAGGGCAGGGGGACATTGTCCCTACCCCGGCAGCAGGCAGCTCCTGGAGATAAGGTGCTCCTGCTTCCCTGCATGTGTAGATGCTTGTCCAGGAGCACTTACAAGTAAAATGATCCCAGATCAAATGCATGTGTAGACATGCCCAGTGTGGAGAAAAAGGATGTAATTTGGTCAGTTACAGATGTTCAAAGACAGAAGTGGATCCTAATCTATTACTAGGCTATCATATGCCTAGTGTAGTATCCGAATGGTGTTTTAACTTAGAACCTGTACTACTCTGAGGTTGGACTGATGAAACGGGGGACCAAAGACTGGAAGGAATCTCCCAGGTCACTGAGTCCAGTCCCTTGCTTTTGTAAGTAATAATTTAACCTAGAAAGGTTTACAAGAACATCTATTTCAGCCCCTCCCTCAAACTGGATTTAAAAACAAACAAACCTTGCATTGTACCACAGAAAGAGAGCAATGCTTGAAATATTAGAGTAGGTTCTGACCCTTGTTTAAAAATGCTAAAGATGAGGCCTTGACAATTTTGTAATGTCCACCCTCTCCATATTTATACAAATATATCTAAAGAACACTCCCAGCTATTTGTAAGGAAAGACTAGCAGGGGGCACTAGAGGTCAGTCCTGGGCTCTGGGTGGCAGTGTCAGATGGTGGAGAGGCTGGCTGGGGTGCAAACGTGCTACAGTCCGGGGCTGAGTGGTAGGTAGCTCGTGCACTTTAGCATTCTCATGCCCCAGCCAGCCCCTGTCACAGTCTACACGTACGTTTTGGTGGATTAAATTACTCTGCTGTAGGATAGTACAGGCGACCCTTGCTGTTCTCGTATCCCCCACAAATGGCGAAATCCACGAATAAGGCACTGCATTCATGAACTTCATGAATGCAGTGCCCCCTGCAGCTGGGGGGTGCTGGTGACGGCTGCGCTGGTGATGGTAGGAATGTGGCAGCGGCAGTGGGAGCCTGGCGGCAGCAAGTGCAAAGCTCCCGAGGAGCTCCTTCAAGTGTATTTAAGATGCGGGTTCAGCATTCACAAATATCTGAATGCCACAAATGCCAAACCCGTGAATAGCAAGGGTTTCCTGTACTGTCTCCAACAGTACTATGCTACAGAGGAGTTAATTACTTTACAGTGCCCTAATACCAGTGCACATATAGACTGTGACACTTTACTGCAGAGCTAATTAGTCAACTGCAGTAAAGCACACATGTACATGCACTCTGTGAAGACCAATGTGGAAGGCAGAAGAGACATTTGCTATTAATGTAAAGCTGCTCAGTCCATCTGAAAAACACCCTTTCCTTATTGTTTCTCAAGGCAGAAGGCAGGGCGTGGTGGCAACTTAGTGTGCCTATACATGTGTGGGACACTTTGATTAATTGATTCTGCTGGAGCATTCTAATTAGATCGCTCCAGCAGTCTCACTGTCCCATGTATTCACTGTCCCTGCATTTCAAAATGGTGGTGGGGGGGTGCTTTAACTAAAGCTCATTGAATGAGCTTTAGTTAAGGCACCCCTGCTGCCATTTTGAAGCATGGGACACTGAGTACACAAGACACTATGGACATTTTAATTAGAGCAGCTCCTGAAAGCCACTCTAATTTAAACACCCTCCCACCCCCAGCCTGGAGCACATGTATCGATGCCCTTAGAGATTAACTTGTTCAGAGAGGTATCAGCTTTCATAGGAGACAGTCTACTTCATCAGATACTACAAATGGATTTGCAGTGAGCAGAGGTACTAAATAGAAAGGAATAAAGTAATTTAAATACAATGTACAGAGAAAAGCGGAGGAAAAATATGTTTCTATTCACCATAAAAAGCTCTTACAACTATTTCCTTTAATTGCTACTCTGGTGATTTCAAATAGGAGAAGAGAATGTAGTTTGGTTATATTTTTCACTTGCACTTGTGGAAAGATATTCTAAAAACTCCCTTAGAAAATGCAATCTATTGAGCATATTTGACACATTTTAAGATTGAATTTTTCACATCTTATTGGTAATTTAAAATTAATTATTAATTGTGCACTAAATGTACACTGCAGGAGTGAACAGGAGATGGGGTAAGCAGGGAGCAAGGGGACCAGCATAGGCATGAAAGGGCAGGCTGCAGGTCCCCTGCCTTCCCATGGTCACCCCCACACTCCTCCTGGCCATGTGCCCCCTCTCCTGACAAATAAGCTATTCTAGCCCTGTGTAGGCAGAGCCTCAGCTCTGGCTTCAGCCTGGGGCATGAGGTCAAAGCCAGAGCTGAGCTACCACCTGTCCCCAGCAGGTAGTCAAATCCAAGACAAGGCTCCCCACTCCCCTCCCCACTGCTGACTGAGGAAAAAAACTCATCTTAGATTTGAGTAAATATGGTAATTCAGATAAATACACAATATTTTGAAAGAACTGGATAAATAAAACATTTAAAGTTTTCAGGGTTTTTTGACAAAGGAATACTTTCTGAAATTTTTCTACAAATAAAACTACAAATAAAAATTAGGTTAAAAAAGTTATTTTTGGCAGTATCTTCAAATGCATTAATGTACACAAACAAGGTTCTTTGGGTAAATTTGATATCTTTTATTAGACCAACTAAAATAGTTGGAAAAATTATTCTTTGCAAGCTTTTAGGTAAAAACACCCTTCTCATCAGGTTGAGAAAGTGTCTGCAGTTGGTCTGTGTTCTTCCTGGATGGAATAGAATAGAAGCCAGAGGCCAGTATGCACCAGTCAGTGAAAATACAAATTGAGGCAGTCAATGGGCGAGAAACAGGTGGGAGCGGAGGAGGGAAATGTAGACCTGGTGATAAGAATATAGCTGGTAAATATTAGAGAGGTTATCTGGGGTATCAGATGTTAGGCAGGTTATAATGTGTCATAAATCCAATGTCTATATTTAGTGAAGAATAAGCTCATATGTCCCAAACACACACTTACTGATCAACTTCTGGAAATATTCAAATATCTAACTCACTACGTTTTACAGTTTGGCATGTAACACAAAATTACCCATTTACTTAGAACTAAATCATTCTTTGGTGATTTTGCCCATAGCAAGGGGCCATGTGGTATGCAGCTGAGAAGCAGATGAGAAGGGATATTGTGACTGAGGGAATCATGATCTTCCTCTTCGTCTCCCCGCTGTCATACTGAATATAGCCCTGCTGACTCGTACAAATATCCGTTTCAGTGGTCCTAAGATGAAATATTTTTTTAGGAAATAAACTGTAATGTAATAGTGGGACTTATTGCAGCCAATCCCTGTGATGACTAAGATGTCTGACCCATTTGCGGTCAAGGCTTCACCATTTTTCCTCTGCCTCTGTATGTGAAGGGTCACAGTGACTTTGTCAAAACAGTCTCCCCAGGACACAAGACATAATGGTGCAAAGGAATAAAAGGTCCTTCGTCCCTTCTGTGCAGCTGAACATAAATAAAAGGTCCTTTGCCTCTTCTACTTCTTTGCACCAGCGTGCAACATCAGTCATGGCCTGGCTCTTAGGGAATACAAGCAAAAAAGACTTGGAATTCAGATGATCACACAATGAATGTAGCAATCTGCAATATAGACAAGCCATATGATCACTGAGCATGTAAGCCTCAAACAGATAAATGTTAACATCACCATTTTTTTTTTTTTACAGGTCAGTAGTGCAAATTAATATGAAATGATTTGTGCTTGACATACAAAGAGAAAAGAAGAGAGTAAAACATGTCCTGCAGTTGCTCAAAAATCAATTTTAGGAAGATCATAAAAAAATCACATTTCTTAAATTTAATTTATTAAGGTATATTATTCCATTTGGATCAGAAAATCAGTATGAAAAGTCTTGATGCATGTCCCTGACTTAATTAGTAGCATGGAGATCATCTTTATATATCAGAAGGCTGCAATAGCAGTAAGAAAGAAAGAACAATGCTTGTTAAACATGATCTTAAAGAATAATACGTGGATGGTTAAAGAAGTGGAATAGCTTAGTGAAATGGAAGAGTCATTTCTAAATTAGTTCAAGAGAAAAATAATTAAAATTAAATATATAGATAAATAAATATATATCAAACAGATAGGACTTACATAGTCATGGGTATACAAATCAGGAATTTATGTGCAATCAAGACATGCGTGCGTGTTTACAGACATGCAAAGCACACCTTCACACCGACTCAAAATAAGGCAATTTATTCTCTTTCTTTAATCAGAATATGTCTGTAAACTGAACTAATTTTTTAGTTTTAATATAGTATTGACAGAGGACAAGTAATTTAAAAGCTAGAGGTGTTCAAAATATTGTCGGGAAAAATGAAAATGAGACTGTTGGAAAGACCTAACAGAAAGAGACTAGGGATGCAGAAGCACTATGTTACAGAGCATCAACTACGTCTCTTTCTGCTACCCTGATAAGAATACACATACAATACAGCATACAGTTATGAGTTTCAGAAAGATGCAGACAAATTGGAATAAATTCAGAGTAGCTTAATCATTAAAAAGCTGGTGGGTTTGATGCATAAGAAAAAAATAAATAAAAATATAAATACATTCACCTTCATGTTAGTGGTTTATAACTGAATGCTGGCTCTACATCCTGATGACAGGAAATGATTTAGGTGGTCTGATGGGTACTATTAGAGGAATATGGGGAAAGTATAAAAGGGAAAATGGAATGAAAAGAAAATCTAGAAAAAACAGCAACAAGAATGACTGACAGAACTGCACAAGAGCTCCCCATGGAATATGGCACACGTCCTTTTAATTGCAGCATTTAAAGCAAACCCAGACAAACATTAAAAATATAGTGAGAAGAACAATCCTGTATGAGGATTGCCAAAGGGATGCACAAGATGACCACAGGTCTTTTCAACCTCTCTCACAAATGATTTAGCTCAGACTGTCAATGAAAGACTTGGACTGTGAGATACTTAAGCTTTCACTGAAAGTTTAAGAGGACACTTACTCCAGTCATTACATAATGCACTAGTTTTGGAGTTAGGGCCTTGTACTTAATTTCAACAGAAACTATCCAAAGTCATACTGAATAGCCCTGCTGACTCTCATAATATCCGTTTCAATGGGCAAATTTTTAACAGGATTACGAGAGGCTGACATTATACTATTTCTGCTGAATGATCTCAAGTGATCTCATTACTGCATGAAAATAAACACTGTAAGTAGTTGCGAAAGTCTAAATTGAGAAAAGGAAGCAGTATAAATGTATTTTTGGAATTTACTGTAATAATTATTACTAATTCCATGAAGTCTGAAAGACAAATCAACTCAGTCTCTGGATTCTGCTCTGAAGAATGCATCTCTAGTATGTCATTAAGTCTCTCACTCATTCTTACTTGGGCTCAGTATGCCCGATTTTCCCAAGCACAGTGAGACCTTTCCAGCTTCCTATGACATCCCAGCATAAATGGACTGAAAATGTCATGTACTGGATGTGGGGGAGAGGCTGGGAACCAAAAACAAAAGAAGGTCAGACCTTCTCAGAAGTGCAGGGTAGGGAAGAACAAGGGTTTATGACAGGGGAAACCAACTGTGATTTTTTCCTCCCAAGAATCTGTTCTAATGCAGCTTCCCAGCAGCCACAACTCCTCCGTCTTTCCTGGCACAGTGTGCCTGGAGTACTCTAAAAATGAGCCAGTTTCCCAATGACTCATCAGGAGATTACCTATGCTTCTAAAAATTAACTGAAGAGAACAATAGTGAATATTATATTGAACTGTTGCTTGGGCTTAGACTAGAATGGCATGCTGCCATTAGGGGTCTCAGGTCTGGAGCTCAGCATGGGTGAGGAGTCTGCTTACCCTGGCAGAGAGAGACAGATGAAGCATATTGCTTTCAAGAACTCTTCTTTGGTTGGTTTATGAAAACATTTCGACAGAAAGTGAATTTAAGCCTCAGCTGCAGAGCAGGTTATCACCAAGCAGGGGCTTTAACAGCAGGTCCCTTCCATGGAAAAGAGGATGGAACCCTGGTACAATCACCCATCTTTGAAAAGAGACAGACTGCACAAATGTACTGATTTCCTTGAAAGGTAAAAAGGAGCAGGGTTCTGACTGAACATACACACACATTCTTTGGGGCTAGGCCAGAAAGTTGTTTGCCAAGTGGTTGAACAAAATAATACATTGTTTCACACTTGGCCATCTCCGGGCATTTTATAAACATTAAATAAATAAGCCTCACAACTGTCCTGTGAGATAATTATCTCTGTTTTACAGGTGGGGAACAAAGAAAAGCAAAGTAACTCTTTCAATGACACATAGAATGGGTCCAACTGAGCTGAAAAATGAACCAAGGAATTTCAAGGAAGTCCAGTGCCCAACTATTTGAGACTTTCAAAGCCTGATTATATTTGATGGTATGAGGTAAGGTAGGAATGGGACAAGAGTTTCCTGGGATATGAGAAATACATTATAAGAAACTTCTCATATTTGCTAAATCATTACAAGATAAGGCTTCCTAGACTCTAAAGCTAGTTTTCTCATAACTGCCCAATAGATAAAAGTTCCTACGCTCAAAGAACTCTTTTTGGCAGTCAAGGGATTAGGGGTACACGGTCATAAAGAAAAAGATCCAGACAGATAGTCTTTGAAAAAAGGATCAGTGTGAGGACACCCAAACATTTATCTGGTTTGAGTGTTTCTTGTATGAAGGTCATAAGAAGTGACTCTTCCACTCTATACAGCTCTGGGGAGCCTTCACCTGGAGTACTATGTCCAGTTTTAAACACCACATTTTAAGAAGAATGAAGAGAATCTGGAAAGGATCCAGAATAAAGTAATGAAGATGATAAAGCAACTGGAATGCAAGCCATATGAGAAGGTTGAAGTTTGGAGAAACAAGATTGGGTGCATCTATAGGTGTGCTTTACTGCAGAGCTGATTAATTACTGTTTACATTACATTACATGTAATGTAATCACTGTTTACATGTGTACCTGTATTAAGGGGCTGTAAATTAATTAACTCCACTGTAGGATGGTACTGCCTGGGACAAGGCTGGGACACTGTAGTACCCTTGTGCCCCAGTTAGCCCTTCTGCAGCATGCTGAGCTGAGGCAAAGCAGCCCTGGCTGGCAGGCTGACCACCTCCCCACCAGGTGCTCTGCCAGCCCAGGGCTGCTCCATCCCGGCTTAACATGCTGTGGTCCAAGGTGCATGTGTAAACACTGAACCTGGGAAAAATAAACTCTGGTGCAAAGTGCACCAGAGTTTATTGTCACATACTAATTGCACATGTAGATGCATCCATTAAGGAGGGACATGACAGCAGTTTCAAATATTTTGTAAGACTGCCATAGGGAAGTTTGAGAAGAAATGCACTCTTACTACATAGGGCAGGACACAAGGCAACACACTTAAGCTATAGCAAAGCAGACTTAAATTAAATATACTGAAAAATATTCCTAACTGTAAAAACCACAGGACAATGGAACAAACTGCCTAACGAAGTTGTGGACTATCCTACAGTGGTGGTGTTAAAGAAGCAGCTGAACAGGCATTTGTCTGTGATGCTTTAGGGACAGTGAATCCTGCATTTGGGCAGGGACTTAGGCTAGGTGACTTTCAGGGTAGAAATAGATGTCTCCAAATAAAGCACATCAGCTATGCTGGGATGTGATGCTGTGGGACAATGGGCAACATGTGCTCCTGCGTTTTGAGGGGCCTGCGCACCTGGGAATTCCAGAGAAGGACTGGACTCCTCAAGCCCTGGAAGCACCTGCTCAGCTTCCCCCGCTCATAGAGATGCACTCCTGGGATCTTTAGGGAATGTTTTGGTAAGCAGGGAAACCCCAACTTTCCCTGCTTACTTAGACATGCCCTGGGGATCCTGGAGGTGCATCTCTGTAAGTGGGAAAAGCCAGGCAGGCATTCTCAGTGCATGTGGGGCTTGATCTTGCCCAAAAGTTCCCAGGGTGCACAGGATCAGGCCCCCTCAAGCCCCCAGACCTGCCTGGGGTGGCTGGAGACTGTAGGCAGGTCCAGGCTGCCTAAGCTATCCCACCATAAAGTAAACATACATCCACTATTATGTAGCGGCACAAACTGATACCACTTTTGTCATGGCCACTATTTGTGTTGTGAGAAGGGGTTATGGATGTCTGTTTATTTGGTCTTTGTGCTGCCATAAAAATTTTTATGGAGACACAAAGGCGATGAAAGGCGACGCGCGTTTCCTTCTTAAGGTCTCTTTTATCCCTAGGATTTCTATGACTTAATTAAATCAATTTCACAGAGAGAAAATAAAATAGAGAGTGAATACAATGAAGAATTTTTTGTTGTTTTAAGCAGAGCTGACTTTGGTTTTCAATAATTGCAAACAGAGTAAGGTTAATTATACGACAACCAATCAAGGATGTGTTTAAAATCAAGATTTCAGTGGTCTGTTAGCATTTCAAAGAGGACTTTAAAGAGGCTGTAATCTTAACAGATGTCTCACCATGCGGATTTTATTAGCATCCTGAAAAACACTTTATAAATACAACAAACTTAATAGATGTTGCATCATAAGGATTGGGTTGCACATGCTGATAAATATGTGCTAGACCTGGCCACCTACAACACAAGCACGGCTATGATGTGCACACAGGAACAGAGTTACAAAGGCTAGTTGTGACTGTTCCTCTTGCCCTCCCCTAGTTTGTTAAACAACTTGTTGATTACTGCACACTTTGATGTGTCTCAACTTAAAATTGATTGTAAACTCTCTGGATATGAACTCCTCTTACTATGTGTTTGTAGATTATCAAGTATAATGTGACTCTGCTTCTTGTTCTGTGAATCAAATTAATTATGCTGATGAATTCACATTATCAAATTGAATTAGAGCAGTAGCCCAGTCTAAAGTAACGGTACTTTAATTCTGTTTCTACTGAAAATGTTACTCTGATTAAGGTATATGCAGTCCATTTAAGTCTGTGCTTTTGATCATGTACTTAAAAATGTTTGTTGCATCCATGTTCCTATAGCTGTTCAAATGGCAAAGCTTTAAGAAACCACTAAACAGAATCCATAATCTTCCCCATTTCTTAATTTACTCAAAACATTTATCTAAAAAAGCTTTCTATGATAAAAGCTCAAAAGTTAGTGTGTGGGCAGAGGGGAGTGGCCTATTGCAGAATCCAGGGCCTTAAGGCCCTGTTGGACTTGACAATCGGTGACAGGAGGGTGAGCAAGAGCTGACAGCCACTTTGCCCATCACAACTGAAGAGGCCCCAACACCTTGGCCAGTGGCCCTGCCATCATGTGTTGCATGCCTCATGGAGCTAGAGCTGTTGCTGCCATGTACCCTGTGTGTTGCTGTCATAGCACAAGGCAGCAGCAGCAACTCTAGCCCCAGCTCCAGCATTGGGTATACAGCATGGGGCAGGAGCTGCCACCATATTCACTGGGTGGGAATGAGAGCTGCTATCCCCACCACCACTGCTACCAGAGCCACCCCATGCCCTGGGCTAGATCTGGCCCATGAAGAGCCATGCTATCTGGATCCAGCCCAGAACAGAAGATGAGTCTGACACCTGTGTGACAGAGAGGCAGAAAAAATGTATATAATGTTTAGTTGAGTTTTTGCATTATTGGCTACATACAGGAGTTCATTTCTAGTAGTAGAAATTTCTGAAAAATCTGCTGGAAATCTTTCTTGGAAATGAAATAATACAGGTGTTCAGCCTGCAGCTGCTAACTCTCTCCTGCTCTCTGCACCTTCACCACATGAAGTGATCCTGGTTGGGGGAATGGGTGGGGAGCAGTGACTGCTCCATACTTCCCATTCACTAAGATGCACTGGAGGAGCAGTTAAAGACTCTTTGTGGCTTTCTCAGACCGAGGTCTCCTGGTCCAGAGTATAGGCAAAGAGCAGCTGCCTCTGCTCTGCTCCCCAGTGTCAGGGGAGATTTGCAAGGTGTATGCCTGGGAGGGAGCACGTTACCCCTGGAAGAAACAGAACGAAGGCGTTTGCTCATAGTTTCTACTGGGTGAGTGATGATCTCCTAGTATAAATGCAATGCTTGTACGTGGCCATTATGTGAACCAGGAGCCTCAGACACTTTCAGTCTTTTTGCTTAAAATATGCTGGACTGTGTGACTGTCAATGAAGAAAACACATGTATCAGCTTCCCTTTCAAGAATATCACCAAAGGAAGGGGCATGCAGACGAGGTAACTATGTTCTGAAGTAGGAGTTCTTATTTTATTTTTGCTGTGAGAGGAAAGAAGTGGGAAATATTTTTGTATCCTTTGCATAACGAAAGGATACACTTACGAGGTCTGTCCAAAAAGTATGCTCCTTCTGCAGCCGTACACTTCTCCCAACATTTCTGCCACTGTTGGAAACACCTCTGATAAGCAATTTGTGGAAGCGCTAAAAGCTGCTCAGTCGCATTTTGTTTTACGGTTTCCATATGATAAAATCTTCTTCCTTTCAAAGTTTTCTCTGTTGAGGGAATAGAAAAAAGTCGCATGGGGCCATATCAGGTGAATATGGAGGCTGCGGCACTTGTGGGATAAAGTGTTTGGCTAAAATTTGGCTAAAAATTGCTTCACAAGCTGAGTGGGCATGCACACTGTCGTGGTGAAGCATCCAAGAGCCAGACACCCACTTTTCTGGTCATTTTTGTGGTCATTTCATTCCCAAATCACTGATTAGAATTGAATGACACGAACCAACAGACATTCCAACTTCTTCTGCTAGCTCTCGGACAGTCAATCGCCTATCATTTTGAACCAAACTGCGAACTGCTGCCACATTTTCATCATTTTGTAATGTTGAAGGGCATCCAGAACACTCATCACTTTTGACCGATGATTCTTTAAACCATATCATCTTTAAACCAATGATACTATTCAAAAACTCTTGCATGGCTCATAGTGTCATCACCAAATGCTATTTTAAGTCAGTCAAATGTTTCACTTGCTGTTTTCCTAATTTTCATGCAAAATTTAATGCACACGTGTTGTTCTGGACATGCTGACATAACAAAAGGGGATGCGAGAGACAAACAATCTTACTTCAGCTGCTGGCCACAGAAAACTGGGGAAACACCATGAGCTGCAAACCTGTCCAGAGTAGTCCCAACATGCCAGCAAAGCCACGCAACCCCCCCACAATACTTTGTACCACAACCCCTGTTCAGTCTCCATACTTTTTGAACAGACCTTGTATTCATATTTATACCTGTATCCAGTGTGAATGTACTATACAACAGCATTACACCAAACAAAAACACTACACAAAAGTAACCTGAATTCAAAAATGTTCCTAATCAAATATATTATTTCTGCAAAAACCACATTAAATATGAGAAAAGGGCATTTTTGAGTGGCTAGAAACATACAGTTAAAAAACTGCCTAGCCTTGAAAATGTAAATAAATAAAAACTTGCCTATACATGGAAAGCCTTTTTTTGGATTATGTTAAAATAACCTAAGAGCTTGTCTCTTGGATTGGCCAATGTTAAAACATGTTAAATCCTATTTACTGATGATGGAAAGCAGGCTTTGTAGGCCATAGCCCTTTCTTTTACCTGGATACACCCTTATTAACTCTCAATGCATACACATTTTATTCTTCCTCATTTTGAAATTGCAGCTCTCTTCAGATACAGGCCAGTATTAAAAGAGATTTGTCATTCATGATGGCTGTAAGGAAGAGCAGCCCAAAGCATATGAAAAGAAATTCTTATCTTCTCACTTTCTCTCCCTTCTCTTCCTAATTTGACACACAGGTATTATGGTCTTTAATCTCCACCTCCGTTTTCTTTCTCTTTATTACTAAACAGTTCCCTTTCTTTTTTCTTTTCTTCTTTTTTTTTTTTTTTTTGCAACTTCATCACTTTTAATACATTATACTGTTTGGCATAGGAGGCATGAGGAACCACATCAAATAAAAGAATGTGACCACAAAAGCTGCCTTGAGAACCATGATCCCAGATTTGTTGTTAATTTACCATTTTCAGACTCACTCGTCCATAATCAAATCCCCCCATCACATTTACAATGTGGCATTCTGGAAAAACATTGGAATTCTGCTTCAATCAGCAACATAGGGCTTAAGAATAAAATGAAACAACAGAACATTGCTCCTATTATTAAGAAAACAGCTCGTCTAAGTTTCTGAAAGTATTTTCTCCCTTTTCTAGCAATAAACTAAAGTGAGTGTGAATCTAAAAAATACCCAAGTTCAGCAAAACTTACTTCTCACTAAAATGTATACACAGAAAAAAAAATATCACTACAGAAATTGTGATTGTGTTAGTTTATTGAACACTTGCTTCCATTTTCTTAGGAATAATTTTATACCTGTAATTATTTCCACCTAGATTTTTAGTAACTCAGACACAAAAAGTTCCTGACTGCTAGGTACAATTTGAGGTACAGATTTTAGTGACATAAAATGAAAGTGCAAGTAACTCTGGAGGCAAAACTGTGCCCAATATTTTTTTTGGAAACAGTCCTCGTCAAGGGCAGTCTGAAAATTTGGTCATTGAAACATAAAGGAAAATTCCAGCTTTCCTTATTTAGCCTCTTATAGGCTGTGGGTATGACTGAACAGTGATAGTCTTTGGGATTTGCAAGTGGAGGAATGTGAAGCTACAATTATTATAAATGAAAATTAAAAACTAGAATACATTTGTCTTGTAAGCTAGAGCAGGAAACTGTGTCAGAACTGCTAAGTTTGTTCAGTTTTCTTACTGACCCAGCATATGACCTAAGGCAAAGCATTTATGTTTGTTCTAATGTTCGCCCATCTGTGAAACTGTAATGTTAGGGCGTGTGTAGACAAAACAGGAGCCCTAAATTGAAGTGGTGGGTTTTAAAAAACACCGCTTCGATTTAGGGCTGTGTCATGCACACACCCCACTGACTTACTTGCCTCTCTGGGGGGCAGGAGGGGTTGTTGCTGGCAGGTGGAGTGGTCCCTGGGCCATGTATGTGCATGTGAGGTGGGGAGAAGGGGGCTGGTGCTTCCCTTCACTGTAGCTGCAGCCCCCCCCGCAGCGGGACCTGCTCGCAGGCACTCAGCTCAGGCAGTCCCAGGGTGCACTGCAGCTGTGGAGGGAAGCACCGGGCCCCTGCGCAGTTCAGGCAGGCAGGCTCGGAGGAGGGTGGCGGGGGGGTGGGATCAGGCTTGCCATTTTTCTTGGGTGGAGCTGCTTTCCCAGGCTGCTGCCAGGCTGCCTGCAGGGCTTCCTGCAGAGCCATGGAGCTGCACTCAGCATGGTGCTTTGCTCCATGGCTGTAGGGGCAGCAAACTAAAACTCCTTGAAGTAGTTTTAGTTTGCTGCACCCCAAGTCAGTTAAGGCACATTACACTGCTAAATTTCCTACAGTGGCTGGAATTAATGCACAATACGCCACCAAGGCATGCAAACACCAACACCATTAAAGCGGTGAAAAAGCATTTAGCTTGCTTTAAAGTGTCATGTACACACGCCTCTTGTTTCAGCTACACACACCCGTAATGATTACTTCTCTATTAGAGGTACAGCAAGTTTAATAACACTTGTAGAATGCTATAAAAAGCCTTGTATCATGTCATGTATAAACGCAAAATATTACCAGTTTGGTATTATGTCAACTTTTGGACCTTCCTGCAGTAAAACTCATAAGGAAAAACTGGATTCTGCTACAGCATTCACGATAGGAAAAGTTAATATATGAAAAAGAGACTTATTTTAAATGTAATGGTCCTTGTTTCAAACCAAATGAACTAAAAAAAAAAAAAAGACTTTCATTTTAGCTTTCATGTTTACACATGAATAGTAGATCAGCTGAGACCATGAAAGAGACTTCTGGGGATAGGATCTCTATTCCCAGTAGTTTATTTTCCCCCCTCAGGAAAACAACCACGAAGCATAAAATGAATGGATAGTTAACCTTGTAATTAGAGTACATGCACCTCTCTCTCTCTCTCTTTTGACTCATATGTGGGCAGGAAAGGGGGAAGTCATACAGATGACTCTAGCAAAATTTAAGTTGTCTTATAGCCATCTGATTAGTATAAATGTTGAAGGACTCTAGTATTCCTACTGCCTTCATGTACTTTAGTTGCTTTACTGAATCCCTTCTGTTCCTCAATTGCTTCTAGTTTCCACATTGGAAATTCATGGCATCTTTGTGAAATAGGCAGAACAATTTTGCCTTGGTCTGTTCCAGGGAAAGGGAATGGAATAGGCAGAAAACAATACACAGATAGATCACTTTGTATAAAGGAGATAAAAAGTTTCCAGGAAAACTTTTCAAAACAAATGAAAATTTAGGTTGGTGTTAATGGAAAAGGGAGTTCTCCCAAAATATCTCTCCTAAATCTCATCCTGGATCCCATCCAGCCTTTGGAACAGACAAGATCATTTTTATGTTGAAGCTCAGAACCCAGCTAACTGGAAAGTCAATATACGATTATACTAGCTCAAGAGGTAGGTAATGGGAATACCACATATAATGTTACTTTGTTTTCCACCTAAGAGAATCTAACTTTCTGAAGATTATTAAAAGAAATTCAAAGCTCACTGAAAGCAGGTGGGTAAGTGTAATTTTATAGAGAAAATTACTTTCAGAGAATTCCAATTATATTTCAAAATGCAAACAGCAGAAATCAGAAAGGTTCAAGGAAGGGCAGCAAGAAGGATCAGAGGCACAGAAAAGCTTTTATTTATGGAAAGACTGAAAAAAATCAGGCTATTTAGTTTAGGTAGGAGGTGACAACAGAAATGTATCAAATAATGAATAGTACAGAGAAATTATTTTGGTCACTATCATTCATCAGACGAGAATAAGGGGGCAGAAATATAACTTTAAAATTGTTTAAAAGGTTTCTTTTAAATAAGCAGCCCACGGCATCTATGAAACACTGTCACAGTACACTATGGAAGGATCCAAAAGAACTTGATATGATAGCTGAAGTTAATTTAGGCAACATAAAAGAAAAGGAGCATAAGCCCTATAATAGAACCCCTTGAAACTTTCTAGTAAATGTTCCTTTATGGTTAAAACTAACAATGTTTATTCATTGAAAATACATGTTAATGTCAGAAAATAACTTGTAATTTTTAAAAAAACTTGTGCTTAATTAATTATACCATTAAAGTTTCGGTTTTGGCCTGATCCTCCACTGTCAAAGTAGTATTACTGAGAAAAAGAAAGCATTATTGTTTATTAGACAACCTGAAAATCTCTTAAGATGTCTCACAATACAAAACAGGAAGATACAGTTTTTGTCCCAAAGAATTTATGCCACCTAGTAGCAGACACTACACAACAAAACAGGGAACTAAACAGCTTGGAATTATTGATAGGAAAGGTCTGGATCAAAGCAGTGGGATTACAGTTACTTAGCAAATATTTGTGCACAATACAATGAAGCAAAAACCATTAAAAAAATCTTTTTACTTATTCTGTATGGGATCTGTGGTTGAAGATTTAAGAATGGATTTGAATGAGGAGGTGACAGAAGCCAGGAATGTGTTCTCAGAGAATTCACTGCATTGGGGTTAGTATGGACAAAGACGTGGGGATAGAAAAGGCTGACCAAGTAGAGAAGGTGCTAATAGTGTTGACAGAAAAAAGTAGGCAGGAAAACAGAAGATAACAAGTGGGATGTACAACATTATGCAGAGTCATGAAACTGAGATAAAGAAGTTAAAACATAATGTGGCTGTACTGGAGAAATAAATAAAGGATCCAAGATGGCAGGCAGGAAATTACATGGTAAGGTCCATAGGCCAGGAAAATTTCTTAGTGGCTGTGTGCTGTATAGATCTGATTAGGATGAAGTGCGAGAGAAGGAGGTTGGATATACGGTTTAATCAAGACAAAGATGATTTTAAAATGGATGAGTTTTTGTTGTCTAAAAGAAAAGGCTGCATCTTAGAAACAGATCTTAGAAGTTGGAGGATCTGTATGGATTTTTAGGTAAAGGTTAGGAGAAGCTGAATATGATTCCAGTTTGTGGGGCATTATGGTGGGGAGAAATACAGTGTTGTCAACAAAAAGAGAAAGTAAATGACAAAAAAGAAAGTTTTCTACAAGTAAGTGATTGGTTTTCACAAAAAAAAGAATTGTAAGTTTCTGCACAAAAAAATGATGACAGATTTTACTGGGAAAGTGGATGGATAAAGAAGGTAATAGTCTTCAGCATTATCATGCACAGACTATTTAAAGACGATAAACTTTTATTTTACAATGTACAGCAAAGCATTTGGCTATGAACAGAATTTTGCTCTTCTTCCTTGGACAAACAGTTTTCTAGGCCTCTTCCTCCTTGAACAAATAGTCTCCTAGGCCAGAGACAGCAACTTAATTTGGTTTTGCCAAAGTTTGCCAGTACTCCTAGTAATTGGCTAGACTGTGTTTGAATTAAATTAGATAAAAAAGTATTGCAATTAAGTTATAAATTAGTTCAGGAACAAGGTCTAAAAAGTAAATGGGTGTCAGGGACTAAATACTCCAGGTAAGACAAATATATGCTTTCCTCATCTGCTAAATATAGATTAACAGTATCATCATCACTGATATACACACCAACTTCAATTCTTAGGTGACAGTAGAGAAGGACAAGCTGTACTACCTGTACCTATATTGATGCAAAGATGCAAAAATGTATGGAAACTTTTAAAAACTGGAGAGGAAAAAAATCTAAAATTGGAGAGAACAGAGAAGATTTGAGACTGATAACCAAAAACTTACTGTGAATTTATAATACTTAAGACATTCACTTTAAATGGCATCACCTGTTTTACAGATGACTTTAACAACCTTAAGTCAATGAAGTTTTGTCTGTGAAAATACAGGAGGTCTTCTTAGTATATCTGGCCTTGCTGCTGAGTCATATCTCATGCTCCAAATTTGAAAGCACTTCAGTTTAAATCTATCACATTGAAAAAACAGCAAGGGTGAGGGGAGGGAAGGAGCACAGATTACATGTGGAATGAAGATGAGAATTAGGATGCTGAGGGAAACAGCTGGTTAGGTTTCAAATATGGTTGTATATGTTGTAGACTTATTTTTCCTCCTCCAACAAATTCCAAGAAACCTTCTGTATAAAGGGGTTAGGAACAATGAACTAATGCAACAGAAAGAGAAATAGAAAATAGGCATGTTGTAAGCATTCTTTTCTGCTGGAAGAGTTGTATTGGTTAATTCATGATAAACAACTGAAATTTATTTATGCTAAGGATCACTGGAAAGTCCTCTAAATTGAGCTCATGTGTGGTATATCACATTGCCTGTCATGCTGGGAGATGCAGCTCACCCCTGTTGCAGCAATGGGAATCTCCCTGCAGCTTCACTAAACAGGAGATTTATCACAAATATACAAATGTATCTTGTCCCTCTCTATCCAGATACCTTGCAGTGTAAGAGAATAACTGTCTGTCTAGGATTTACAATGTGTATGTGAAATACTAAGTTTTACTGAGAAAAAAATATTTATGAACTACATTCAATTACAAAACTAAATTTGCTTGGATGATTTTGCACAAGCCTTGGTTCTTTTTTCGACAACTGATGAATGCATTCTGATCTTAAAAAATGTCTGCAAACACAAAGAACATGAGCATTCATCTGCATGTCCCCCCAACCTCCCTGCAAGCAAGATGGACCATGGATGCCAGGGTCACAATGGCAAAGGCCAGCCTTTGGCACCTGTAGGAAAGATTGTGAATAACAATCATGGTGACACACTTTTAACCCTGGAGATGGGTTTACATCAGCTGCATTTTCAAGGCTATTTCTGTAACAAAAAGAACAGAGGCCTAGGTTAAAAAGAAAAAAAAATACCAAAGCAAATCAGAAATCAGAACAGGGTGTGCACACACACAACTGAAAAAGAATGCCTCTAAAATCTTAGACCAACATTGGGGTGTCAGAAGAGGAATAAAAAAACATGCTAAAACTCAATTTTCACCAAAACTTCTTAAAAGAAGGTCACACCAACTGGTTTTGGGGGGCACAGGGGTTTGGAAAGGTAGGAAGTAACATATGCATCCACATACATGACTTGCTGATGGAATAAATAACTGATTGGCTCAATTCCTTTTAGTGCATATACTTTTCTCTTGAAAGATGGGAATATTTAAGCAATCATGACAACTCATATTTTCAGCTTGGTCTTAACTGCACCCTAGATTTTAGAGTTACAATTAATGTCACTTAAAATGTATAAGTATTAAATTGCATTGTAGGTCTAGTACATAGATATAGAGTGGTTTCAACTGGTTACATTCCCAAGTGGTAGTCATAAAAAATATAGTACAGGTTAAAAAAAAATGTCCCATGTTGATAAAGCATAACATTTTCAAAGCATGTTAAAGCCTAAGTTCCATTTTAAAAAGCAAGTTGGGCACTTAAAGAGCCTGATTCTCAATTAGAATCAGTGGGACTTAAATTTCTATGGTCATTCTTGAAAATACAACTTTCAGATAGTTTTGAATATTTTACCTGAACTCAGAAAAACTGTTATATAGCTGCTACACCTATTGGGAAGGAATTAATTAAGAACAAGTAACTGGAGTAAAAATAAGTAATATTATCAACATGCACAATTATGATAGAATGTATTCTTTTAATTTTTTCTGGAGTTTCTTGCCCACTTGCTTTATACTGTGACCTTACCTGTATAATACAGAAAATGAGATACGCACTATCAGCAGGTATATGCTTGACTTAATGAATTCAAATATGTGGAAGGTTCTTTTCTGTAATGATTAAGATTACAAAACAATATGCAACTGTTTCATAATGAAGACTAAACATAGTGGCAATCCTAGTAAAGAACTTGTTAGACTATCATCTAAAAAAGGATGAGTAGCAAGACTGGGCCTGTTCATAACTATTAAAAATAAATAAAAGCCATCCAACATGGAGGAGGACTTTTCCAAAATAAACCTCCTACCTAAATGTGGACTTGTATTTCCATGTCAAAGATTTATAACCCAATGTGAGAATGTGGGCAGGAGGCAGCAAACTAGGCTTGAGAACAATGGAATATTTGTTATACCTTCCTATTTGACACTTAACAATAATGTTGCTAGTGATATTGTCATTAGTTCTGTTGAAAATGTACAATTATGGATTCAAAACTCTGCCAAAAATCTGATGGCAGAAGCAACATAAGGTGCAGTGACAGTCCTTGAGTGAATTTCTCATCTCAAGTGAACTGAAACCTCCTTAACAAAGAAACTGTATTATTCCTGTCTTAAATCTTTCTATTATTATTCTGTTATTGTTCAGCTATTAACAAAGCTCATGACACTAAGTAATATTATCTAATTGAGTTAAATGAATTGAGCGCTAAATTACCTCTGAAAAATGATTTTTCCATCCCCCAAATTACATACATCTCCCCAATAACTTGTCAAATGATATGCTAAGAGAATGTGTAGTTAACAGGGCATACAGATTAATAAATAATATTTTTAGTTAAACAGTATGTGAAATAGCTGATGCTACAGAGCTGTGTAAGCTCGACTAAGCCAAGTGAGCAAGACAAGGACGTTGTTATAATGGTCTTGTATGGCTGAATAACTGAGAAATTACTACAAAGGAACCAGTGTGCTGTTTATGAATATGCATGATATCGCTAAAGCTAATTTTATCTGTACATGTCTGTGGCAGGAAGGATTTGATCATAAAGTGAAAAATTCCTAAATTCTGGCTCAGAATGCTTGTTTTTTATTGCCTGTGGCTGTTGCTGAAGGACTCACTATTTCCTGGGTATGCATGGTGATGGGATTTTAAAATATTAATGGGAAATTCAGGGTTTTTCTGAACAAAAGAAAGATTTTTGCTACTATTCTTCTACTTGAAATGTATGATACATAGATATTTTTCTTCCTATAAAAAAGAGCCCTAGGAAAATAATAGAATGTCTTTAAATATTCTCCAACAGCAGCCTTATTTTAGTTTTTCTGTAACTTTAATAACCAACCATTGTGTCATTCAGCATCGAACCAGCAAGGTGGGGTTAAAGGCATTTTTCAAAATGACTTAACAGCTATGTGATGACTCACCACAATATAACACTGGGTTTGCTACAATAATATATTCCAAAGTGTACATCATACTAATACTGAATTATGAGAAGTTGTGATATACTCCCTTCCCCCCTATCTTCTATTTTCTTTCTGTCTGCACTCCATTTTTCCTATATTAATTGTCACAACCCAGTGATTTTTGGTGCCTCGGCACAATGAGATTCTCTAGCCACATGAGAGCCTCTTGCACAGCGAAGGTTTTTGCTGCACGGAGAAACCTCGGTGCAAGAGAGTTCCCGCCAATTTGCAGTTTCCTTTGCAGGATGCATTTCATCTTTGCAGCATAGAGATGCACGGTGCAAAGAGTTCCCGCTATTCGAATGTAAATTTGTGTCCCGCTATTGGCCAGTGCTAAATTATTCACACGTGGCAGCTAGTAATTGGCTCGCTGGCCGTTTAAAATTTCGTGCGACTTCCGCCCAAGTCGAAGAGCTTTGAGCACGCTGCAGAGTGCCTCTGAAGTTATCTGACTTGCGGCTGCCGATCGATAGACTGATCACCTATTGATCTTTCTTCCCGTCGCAGAGCGCAATCCCAGACGTACCCCTTTCCCCACCGGCTTCAAACTGTGGACGGATTAACTGGCTTGGGCCCCGCCAGCTGGAACAACCCGCGTGGTTGTTCAGACGACCGGACCACCTGCGTCGTGATTGCAAGCGGCGTGAGTAAAGTTTTTTGCAACCAATAAGTTGTGTCTGCCTCTCCATTCACCAGCCCGCCCTAACGTACGACCAATTTCTAACGCAACTCAAGTCGGCCCTGGCTGTCCGAGACATGGCGACGAGGATGGGATCTAAGGGCACGGTGATGGAGATGAATCTGATCAGGTGCTGCCCCTGGCGCACTGGGACACGCCACGTAGAGAATGCAAATGATCTATGGGCGCATATCACTTACCACCAGGCGGTAGAAGGGGAT
>NW_005841862.1:0-287 GCF_000455745.1 Alligator sinensis | reverse complement strand
TCAGCTCCGGGAGAATTTAGAAACTGAGGGCCGTCACAAGCCGAAGTGGGGCCTAATTAAATGGAAAAAGGGAAAAATGATAAATGTACTGTTTCGTGCCGTGACGGGCCTACTAAGGGAGTATGCTAACTTAGAGGCTCAGATGCAAACGGCGGGTAAGGAGTCGCTGGAGCGGACAGCAAAGGGCTCCAGAGCGGCGTTTATTAACAATGCCAGCCGCATGATGCTGCGAGCAGAACATGGCGCTGAAAGCAGTGCGAGCCACCTGGGGAACCCGGAAGTGAGGG
>NW_005841861.1:5075977-5078831 GCF_000455745.1 Alligator sinensis | reverse complement strand
CCACACCTGACGACAGGCTAGTGATCCAGGCAGACTTAGATAAGCTTAGTAAGTGGGCGGACACAAACCTGATGACGTTCAATACCGATAAATGTAAGGTACTCTACCTCGGGGGGGAAAAAAAACCCTGCAGCATACTTATAGGCTCGGCAGTGCTATGCTTGCTAGCACCACTGCTGAAAAAGACTTGGGGGTTATTATTAACCACAAGATGAACATAACCCACCAATGCGATGTTGCAGCTGGTAAAGCAAACAAAATCCTGGCTCGCATCTACAGATGCTTCTCAAGTAAATCTCAGGATGTCATCCTACCACTGTACTCGGCCTTGGTGAGGCCACAGCTGGAGTACTGCATCCAATTCTGGGCTCCACAATTCAAGAAGGATATGGAGAAGCTTGAGAGTGTCCAGAGGAGAGCCATGCACATGATCAGAGGGCATGAGAACAGGCCTTATGAAGAGAGGCTGAGAGCCATGGGACTCTTCAGCCTGGAGAAGCATAGGCTTGGAAGGACCTGGTGGCTGCTTATAAAAGCATAAGGGGTATACATCAGGATCTGGGAGAACGTCTGTTCACCAGAGCGCCCCAAGGAAAAACAAGGACCAACAGTCAAACTCCTACAACGCCATTTTATACTGGACATAAGAAAAAAATTTCTTTACGGTCTGAGCCCCCAAGACCTGGAATAGACTCTCTCCAGAAATGGTGCAGGTACCTGCTCTGGACTCATTCAAGAAACGCTTGAATTCTTACCTTGCTGGGATCTTTTGACTCTAGCTGACTTCCTGCCCCTGGGGCAGGGGGCTGGACTTGATGATCTTCAAGGTCCCTTCTAGCCCTAACGTTTATGAAATCTATGAAATTTTGTAAAACTGAGGTCAGCCATGGCTCAATTTTTCCATCTTTAACACTACAACGGTATCTACCTCTCGTAACTGGACAGTCAACCTTTTAGTCTGGTAGATACAAAATTTCTGTGCTTGTTAATTAGAACCTTACCAGTCCAATTTGATAACATATTCCTAAGCGTGTAAAAAAGAGAAGCTTTTCTGGGTCCCCCCACTTTCCTTTAGTAGTTTTTTCCTGCCAGGGAAAGGGGTACAAATGGGAGACTGTAAAGAGGTACTCCTCTGGTTCCATTTGCTCAAACGTGGTAATGCTTTCCATCCCGTAGGATTAATCACCACTCTCAGAAGAACCACAACTGGTTTCACCTGGTTGCAGTGGTGTGGCAGCAACACCCTACTTGAGAACCATTGAGGTAAGCTGAGGCAGTACAACTGTGCTTCTCAATTGGGGACCCACTAAATTCAGAAAAGTTACAAAAGGATGCCTTGAATCTAAGAAGGTTAAGGAACACTGCACTAGCTATTCCAGACACTCGAAGTATTAACCAAACAACAGAGTTAGATGAAGAGAGTGAACAAAATTTCTGGTAATTTCTCAAAATTATTTTCATTGGAAGGTTGGAAGGACTTGGAACAGACATTTTTTATTTAAAATTTTCAAAAATACTTTCTTTAAAATATTTCCCTAGAAGTAAAAGATATCAAATGGTTACCCATTTTTTAACCAAAATCTTGTTAGATATGATATTTAATAAGAGTTTCCAAAAAGCATAAAATTTTTAATAAAAATTGGAACTTCAGGCAAAATTGGGAATTGCTAATTTTGGGGGGAGGAATCACTTTTAAACTGCCATTTGTCTTTTAAAAACAAATAAAAGACCAATACTTTAATAGAAAATGAGCTATATTCTATATTTATATTTCTGTGTTAAGTCCTACCACCATGAAAGTGATGGTAAACGCCCACAGCGACTTCAGAGAGACAGGGATTTCATCATTGTACATCTTACCCAATCTTACCCATCTGCACACTGTAAACCTTACCCAATCACTCAGGGTGAGAAAGTTTCCCACATATAAGCCCGTATGCCAAATCAAAAGTGCCTTTTAAGATATCGTTTTTGAAACCATAATCTGGCAATCCAAAATTCTCACTGTTAAACGTGAAAATCTAATACAAGTCAGTCTGACCCATTTTCTAAGGATGAGTCTCAAACATGTTTGCCTTGAAGTATCAAGCAGCCATATCAATCTTGTTTTTGTGATACTGCTTTAGAAACAGGTCCTGAATATGGCATACACAATACAAAATAAATTGTCAACTGAAGCTAAATCTTTAAGGAAAAAGAAGCTGCTGCTCTATGCAAAAATACTGCTTCCAGTATTACGGAAGTGAGTGTATTTATATAATACAGCCAGTACATTGCTGTACCAGATATAGGTCTTGAATGAGCAGCAACCAAATGCGAGAGATGCAGAAAGAAATGCTGTTTTCCCCTTTCACCCACTCAAAACAGTGGGAGTGAGGTGGCATAGCCTTTTAAGTGTTTGGGAAATGAACTAACAGTTGCCAGGGCTGATTCATCTTAGAATATAACCTCTGATTTGACCCCATACTAATCCTAATCTACTGTTTACTTTCAGAATCAAACTTCTGCTAAGTGAGAAACAGAAATCTCCACAAGAATGCACTTACTAATTGACCAGCTTATCTTGGAACAGCTACACCAAAATAAAAGGTGAAAGTTTAAAGAAAAAGGGAACCTTATGCAACTTTTCATCATGGCAGGTATTGGTGTGACAGCTGGTGCCAGATGCTTCAACTCTCAACTTATCCAAAAGAAGTTGTTACAGGCAGGAAACAACGTTGAAATCTAGAAATGAAAAATCCTAATTACATAAGGCAGTTACAAAAGCATATAGGTTGTACTTTCACCTAATTTGTTCCGTTAGATTTCCAAAGTTACTATACACAAACTAGCCAACTGCCTGTCAAGAATTGGG
>NW_005841861.1:5070772-5075932 GCF_000455745.1 Alligator sinensis | reverse complement strand
GAGGGGAGAGAGGCAGGCAGGGACAGAGCCCCATGCCCACCCCACCATCCGGGCCCACTCCCCCATTACCTCCTGCTGCTTGGGGTCCGGGCCCACTCCTCCCCCCATGCAGGGCTTGGGCCTGCTCCCCACCTTCCGCTTGGGGTCCGGGACCACTCTCCCATTCCCCACCGTGGCAGTAGGGGGAGGGCAGGAGCGTACATAGGCCTGCTCCTTCCTTCCCCACCACCAGGGCCGGCCCTGCAGGTGGCGACGACTGAAGGTGGAGAAGGGCAAGCTGAGGCCAGTGCCAGTGGCTTTGCCCCGCCACGGCATCTCAACCCCACTCCCCTCCCCTGCACCGCCGCTGTTACCTCCAAGGAGCAAAGTGGGGGGGCAAATCCAGCTCTGGTGGCTTTGTCCCGTCCCCTCCCACCCTCCGCTCCATCGTTGCCACCTACAGGGAGCCGGGGGGGGGTAAAGCCAGTGCTGCCCCCCCCCCTATTCTGTCCACTCCGTTGCCACTGCCTCCATGGAGCAAGGCAGGGGGTGAAGCCTCCCCCCCACTCCAACCCCTGTATCCCCACCATCATGGCGGTGGGCTGCCACCTGTCTGAATGCTTCTTCACGCTGTGATTGGCTGTTTGTCAGCCAATCAGAGCACAAATAAAGCATTAGACAGACGGACAGACTTAGGCTTTAATAATATTAGAATTATATAGTGGCCGAAATTGAATACTTGAGATTTTTTTTTCCTTTTAACACATAACAAAGAATTTTACTACCAGGATAAGGAAAGTATTGAAAATGCCATACTGTCAGTTTGTTTGACTCAATATATTGCCAGATGTAACACATATGGAACATAAATTAGAGTGCGAACAAAGAAAAAGGGACTAAGGCAGGCATAATACAGCCCGTGAGGCCCCTAAAAAATTTAGAAAATTGTTATCTGCCTATGACTGCCTGTCTAAACTGATGAGGTGCCAGCAGCAGCAGGATACAGGAGGAGTCAGCAGCAGGACCCAGGGGCAGCAAGATCCACTGGCAGCAGCAGCAAGGCCCTCCCGGCCCCACCCTATGCCTATGGTTTCCAGCTGGCTCTTGCTGTGTTCTGCAGTCCGGGCCATGCAGCCGGGAACTGCGTTCCACTGGAGTGGCAGATGGATAGGCAGGGGGGAAGGGCAGGAAAGTGGGGAAATAGTGATAACAGCAGCAGCAGGTCAGGGAAGGAGTGGCAGGAATACCCTCCCCCACACCCCACATACACACACCCACAGCCCCCCACAAACCTATACCCTCCCAACCCCCCCCACAATATACAAAAGTAAGACTTCATTTTATGCTATTATACAATCACCTTTATGTATACTAAACAAACGCATGTGAAATCCGGACAAAAATATTTTTTTAATCAAATAAATGTATGTTGTAGTAGATGTTTGAGTTTTAGAATACAATTTGGGGTTTTTTTTGCCAGTTCCAAGATGGCAACCCCACTTGCCAAAAGGAATCCTTCCAGGAGCAAGGGGAGGGACTTCCAGTGGCAGAAGTCAGGAGTTAGGGGGGCAGGACTTTCAATATGGTGACCGATATGGTTAGGGGGCAGGGCATCAAGGGGCAGATTTACCCATGCAGCCCTTTGACAGCTTGCCAAAACTTGTTAAGCAGCCCTTCAGCCAAAATACTTGCCCATTCCTGGGCTAAGGAAATCTTGGTTTCCAACTAATTCTCCAGAGGGAGGTTTCAAAAATCAGGCAGAAAGTGATGCATTTCAAGGCCCAAGTTGACCAAAATAAAGAAAAAAAATGGTACAAATACTATATTTACTGGAATCCAAGACAATGTTTTTTCCCCTTCTAATGAACAGCAGGGTGGAGGAAAGCTTTGTCTTGGATTTGAGTACTAACTGGAGCAGGAGACTACTACAGCTCCAGGCCTAGGGCAAAACTGGGGCCAAGCTGCCACCTGCCCCAGGACAGGGTGGCTCATGCTGCAGGGGAATCACAGGGGAAACTATACAGTAAATGGGGAGCACCTGGGGAACACTGCATACTGTGGGGGGTGAAATGGGCAGGCAAGGGGAACCCATAGTGTGTGGCTTAGGAGGAGAGCAGGGAAGACTACACAGCCTGTCCCCACCAACTGCTTACCCAGACCCTGCCCTGCCCATCCAGAGCTATTTACCACTCAGCCTGCCTGGGGGAAGAGGGGGACAGAGGGGAACAGGCATAGGCACAGAGGGGGTAGAGAGTAGAAATCAAGCCACCTGCCCCTCTACCAAAGTTTTTTCTCTGCCTCGGCAGTATGAAGGGAAGAATGAAGATGACCCCCACCCCAATAATGAGATTCTTTACATGGAAAATTACAATAGAATCTACTTATGGGAAGGGGAGGGTCATCTTAAATTCCAAGTAATCTTGGACTTGTGTAAATACAATTTTTTTTTTTAAAATCACATCGATCCAAGCAATCAAACTGAAAAATACTTATCTATTATTACAAAATATGTCACTGATCTTTTGGTTTGTTTTGTTTTCATCTTGTTTAGGAAAAAACGGACAGTGTTACTTCATCCCAGTTATATTACTAAAGACTTAAAATAAGAGCCGTAAACAGGTATATTTGTGTCCCTTGCTCATCCTGAGAAAATACTAGTTTGGAAAAAAAAAACATTACACAAAACCCCAAAAAACAAACCACCACACACGGATGTATTTTTGGACAGCACCAGTTGATTCCACTGGAGCTACATCAATTTACTTCAGCTGAGAATAGGGCCTACCAAATTTATCATCAGCATCACTCTCAAACCTCAAAAAAATTTCCACTGCCTGTTTGAAAAAACATCTTGTCAGGTGCAAATCTCAATACTGAAGTCATTAAGATAAATTGCATATGGAAACCTATGTTCTAAAACAGTGAGATCTTCTCATAGTAGGCCAACCTTTCAAGATCTTGTCTTCAGTTAAAAACAAATTAGCTGTCATAGGCATACTTTCCGCTCAAAGTCAATGCAGCTGATAACAGTAAATAGTCCTTCTGGTAACACATTTCACTTTGGGAACTGGCATGAACAAAGCCATGCTGACAAAAGGAGTTTCTGTTGGTGTAAACTGTTTCTACATAAGGGCTTTTTAAGAACGAAGTCACCACTGCCTTACTCTTAGTATAAGAGTTTCTACAAGGGCAAAGTGAACAAGAAACACTACCATTCTGGCGTGGTAGAGTACTGCACCCTCTATACTGTGGGGTAAGTAACTACATAGATACAGAAAAACAATGGAGTAAATTGGAGCAAATCTGATGTGAAGACCTTTATACCATCAGAAGATGTTAGGCAAACACAAATATTAAGAAAATAAGAATCATTTTAAGAGAGACACTTTCAAAAGTTCCATTTAAATTTATGTACACTTTTTTTTTTTTCCACGTTTAAGTACATGTCAGATGTAGGCACGCAAAATAAAATGGGTAAACGTTAAACACGACTAACAAAAATAAAAGGCTAATGCTGCCCCACAATATGCCCCATTGTAATGCATGATAACAGTGCTAGTGCTTCCTTCTTGATCACAAATAAAGTCATGAACAACCAGGAGTCTGGAAAACATTAATGTAAACATTAAACATTAATATCTCATGTCCAATTTACTGCCTTCCTTACTCTCAGACAATCAAAATTTTTATTTAAAAAGTTGCATTTCACTGATGAAATATTTCTAAGGCAAACTTCATAGCAGTAATCGTATGTTGACCTTACTTCAATAAACATCAATGTTTCATTTACTCTTAAACTCTACAACCTGAACCTATATATTCAGCAACTGTAGACTGTTCAAAGGGGTGCAGGTCTGGTTGTAAATTGTCTGAAAATGCTACAAGTTTGATGATTATCCACATCTGTGGAAATAAGCTGAAATACTTTGGTAGGAAAGATTATGATCTACTTAACTGTTTGCTCTAAGTATTCATTATTCCTGCTATATCACTGGTTACACAACTCACTCAGCTTTCTCCGAATAGATGACCCAAGATTTCAAGATGGCCAAACCCAAAGTTCATGTCATACTGGCAAACAGATAGATTCCTGAATATTCATTACATTTTCAGATCCAGTAAATCTTTTGAACAAAACTGTTTTTTATGAATATTCAGAAAAAAAAGTAGATAAGAGGCTCTAAACACAGGTTTCATTTGCAAACATTATCTAAAGTTTTGTGGGGAGGGAAGGTTGATGGGGGGGGAAAGGAGGCATGTTAATGTGTTACGCTACGGCTGTTTTTTTTAAACCAAAAACATCCAAGAAAACGAACAAGCCTTGTAACACAGAAACTTAAAAGTAAAATCTGTCTCTGAAAGTTTTCATCTAGAGGGATTTCCTTTTTTCCTTTTAAATTACAGCACTACGTTCTAGTCTATTTCAGCTGGAATCCACTAGTTGTGGTGTCAGTCACTACTTATTTGATTCCTAAAAAGTACTTTTTAACAAGATGTTTCCTAAAGAGATCAAGAAATTGGTATTATTCAGATCTTTGGTGGGAGAGGAATGGTTCTAATATTAAGAATACTTATTAGCAGCCAAACTGGTTTTACAGAAGTCCAGTTATAAAATTCACATGGACAACTACATCAAGTGAAGCCCAATAAGTTGTCACTAGGATGCTTTAAAATTTAACCCCTTAAAAAAAAATGGAGTCTGGCATTTTGAGGTGGGCTGTCATGCGTCTGAAGCTCACAGTAAGGTTCAAAGGCTTTTGAGTTGCTCATCGGCAGAGTAAGGAGCAGGATCAGGCCCCTCACCCAGTGTTTTGGCACTGCTCCCCTACCATCCGCATCTCCCAGGCAGTCCCATCAGCACAGGGAAAGACAAAGTAACACATCTCAGCGAGGAAACTCTTCCACCAGGAAGCGGGAGGTGGGCTCTGGTCTGAGGGACTTCCCATGGGAAGAATCCCAGGTCCCCAAGTTAATCAGTCAGCTCCGTGCAGATGCCGGGTCTTGAAAACGAAAGTCAGGCGGGGCTGTTGGGAAACCGGAGAGCCCCCGCGCTGAGCAGAAGCGGCCTCAGCCTAAAGAACACAACCCGTCTGGAGGAGACGAGATCTCCGCGTGGCCGTGTGGGGGCCCCCAGGGCAGTCATCCCTCTCCCCTTCCCTGCGCCCCCGCCCCGCCGGCAGC
>NW_005841861.1:5063251-5070741 GCF_000455745.1 Alligator sinensis | reverse complement strand
CCCCCCAGCGTGTGGCGAGACGCCCCGCTCGTACTGCGGCGGCGCAGATCGGCCCGGCTCGGCCTCCCGCGCCGCGCCCGGGCTCCAACGACAGAGGGACCCGCGCCGATTTCGGGACCTGAAGATTGAGGCAATGGCTCAGTAAAGCACACCGCAAAACCCTTCCACAAGCTCTGCTCTCGGCTCTCCCCTCTCCCTGCCGGTTTAGATGAGCAGGGGCTCTCCCCTGTTGGGAAGTTCTCTCTGTATTAAGACTTTAGAAAATGTGTCTTGGTATTCCCACCCCCACCCCCTCCCCCCAGTGTTGCAACATTCCCCGAATTATCAACGTTTGATAGTCTGGACCCCCGGTTCGCCCACGCCTGTGTCCAGTCCAGACAGAAAGAGGGGCCGAAAACGGTAATGTTTATCATCAGCATTATCTCTGACAAAGGGCGGCCGGATACTAAAAGTTCACGGGGGACCACCAGCAGTCTAGGTACGTGCTGCTTGGGAGGTAGGTCAGCTACCCAAGTCACCTTCAGTTGGCCATAAACTTTTAGAACTACAGGGTAAGAAGGCCTGGTGTAACCACCAGCTTTGGTTGCTATTCAGGAAACTATCTGGGTTTCACTGTCCTGCCCAGCTTGGCCCACAGGCTGATCCTGGAATGGAAATACTTCTCTGTTACTAGTTTCCAGAGGAAAAAAAGACACAAGAAAGAGCAAAAATCCCACCCACTAATTTAGTTTTCCCTCAAAACATTGGGAAAAAGTCCTGCAATAAATCCTCTAATAGATGGGGAAGAAGTGTGGAGAATAATTATAACTATCCCCTTTGCCCAAGCTTGTAAGTAAGCATTAAAAAGCAAAAACTTAACTTTAAACTTTAAAAAAAAGAGAGTCCCTAAAAAAAAAAAAACCCTCCCCCAATACCCTCACAATTCAGCTGAATGGTGCTATTACTACAGTACATGCTTGGTTATCTGATCTTGTGAATCATGTGTAGGTGTTTATATTCCTAGTGCAGCTAATGTTACACTACCCTTGAAAGAATATCATGGAACCCCCAGGATGCTGCAGCAACCTGATTGAGAATCACTAATAGAAACTTCATCCCCAGCGTGGGCAGGTACAGAATTTATTACCAAGAGAGTCAGTGGACGGTGGTAGCAACACCTGCACCCATAACTGCTACCCAAAGCCCAGCCACTTCAGTAACCTATATAATCCAAGCATATCCAGTACCATCTGGCTTTAGGGAATGGTGTAAGACCCCCTACCCAACAGATAATCTGTTCCACATACCCAGTGTCACCCTGTTGTATAGTTATTAGAGACCACCTAAGTGCCCCACTGCCGATTTTATAAGGAGACTGTATTCCACGTACCATCAATTTCAAAGCTTCTGAAGTGGCACTAATATTACTAGATTCTGTCCATTTCAAGCCTGTTATTACAAACAAAAGATGCTCTGCTCTAAGAAACAAGGTAACGAGCCTTAAAAAGGTGCAAAACACTTACTGCAGCTGTCTTGTAGTTAATAAATATAGTTCATACTGAGTTTGGATAAGTGCATGCTCCAAGCATATCAACTTTTTTCTATTCCCAAATCGCTGCACTTAAAATGGAAGTACACTGTACTTCACATACAACATTACTGAGATCCACCAATGCCATATTTTAAAAGGTTTTCTTCAGACTGAGTTAGAAACCATTTTTTTTTTTTAATTGAAGCGTTACATTTTGCATACTTTGATGAATAAGCCCTGCTACTACTACCACCACCCTTACAACAAATGCACCCTTTTTCATTCATGGAGATCTAAGCATTGTACAAAGAAAGCCAGCATCATTAAAATGGGAGCTACAGAAAGGTGAACTAACTTGCCCAAAGTCATTCAGCAGATCAGGGCCAAGGCAGAAAAAGAACCCAGCTCGTGTAAGTTTGTCTTCTGCTCTGCCCATTCTGCCACACTGCTTCATGGATATGAATGTCTTATTCATTGCTGATTAGCTGGATGCATGGATTTATCAAGTGTAGCTAACTCATGCCCCTTAACTTTCTCATAGAAATATAGTTATCAAAACACTTTGAAGTATAAAACAAAACAGCATCTACAGGTAGTTCTGAAGCATAAAAGTAGTAACATTGGGTAAGATAGTCAAGCATAGTTGATAGTAGTTGGTAGGATAGGGTCAAAAGGGACCTGAAGTCCAACCCCCTGCCATGGGCAGGAAAGAGTACTGGGATCAAACAACCCCAGCAAGGTGTCTATCTAGCCTCCTTTCGAAGACCGCCCCCCGGGGTAGAAGCGAGCACCACTTCCCTTGGAAGTTGGTTCCAGCTCCTAGCCACCCTGACTGTGAAGTAGTGCTTCCTGATAGCTAGCCTGAATCTACTGTCAACTTATGGTCATTATTCCTTGTTACTCCCAGTAGTGCTCGGGGGAACAAGGACTCTCCCATTGCCTGCTGCTCTCCCTTGGCCAGTTTACAGACAGCTGCCACATCCCCTCTCAGCCTTCTCTTGCGGAGGCTGAACAGGTTCAGGTCCCGTAGCCTCTCCTCGTAGGGCCTGCCCTGCTGCCCCCTGATCATGCGAGTGGCCCTCCTCTGGACCCTCTCCATATTGTCCACATCCCTCCTGAAGTGCGGCGCCCAGAACTGGACACAGTACTCCAACTGCAGCCTGACCAACATCGCATAGAGGGGGAGGATCACCTCCTTGGACCTCCTCATGATGCATCTGTGGATGCATGACAACATGCAGTTAGCTTTATTGATCACGTCCTCACATTGGCAGCCATGTTCATCTTGGAGTCTATAATGACTCCAAGATCCTTTTCTGCCTCTATTCTGACAAGGGAGTTCCCCAGCCTGCAGGTATGCTTCTGGTTCTTTCTCCCTAGGTGCAATACCTTGCACTTGTCAGTACTGAATCCCATCTTATTCTCATCCGCCCACCCCTGTAACCTGTCCAGATCCAATTGCAGCCTATCCCTCCCTTCTAGCATGCCCACTTCCCCCTACATCTTAGTGTCATCCATGAATTTGAACAAGGTGTTTTTCACCCCCTTCGTCCAAGTCACTGATGAAGATGTTGAACAGTACGGGCCCGAGCACCGAGCCCTGGGGGCCCCCACTGCCCACATCCCTCCAGGTCGAAAATGCCCCATCCACCACCACTCTCTGGGTAAGGCCTTCCAGCCAATTTGCGATCCATCTGACTGTGTGCGCATCAACACCACAGTCGCCTAATATTTTAATATATTCACCCCATTTTAATGAGAATGGGGTGAAAGGCAGTGTCGAAGGCCTTCCTAAAGTCCAGAAAGACTACGTCCACTGCAACACCTGCGTCCAGGGCTTTTGTGACCCAGTTGTAGAAGGCAACCAGGTTGGTCTGACGGGAACTGCCTCTAATGAACCCATGTTGATTGTCCCTAAGCATAATCTCCCCCGCTGATCCCTTGCAGATATGCTCCTGGATCATTTTCTCAAACAGCTTCCCCAGGACCAAGGTAAGGCTAACAGACCTATAATTTCCTGGGTCCTCCTTCCTCCCTTTTTTGAAAATGGGGAGCACACTGGCCCTTTTCCAGCCCTCTGGCACCTCGCCAGAGCACCACAAGTGCTCATAAAACTGTGCCAGAGGTCCCACAATGACCTCTGCTAATTCCCTCAGCACTCTGGGGTGGAGATTGTCAGGACTTGCTGATCTGAAAATGATTTGAAGCAGGACCTGCTGATTTGAAGCAACTCCAGAAAAATTATCATCTAAACTTTGAAAGGCTTCGAGGAACTGGTTTCCAGTTACCTACATGTTAAGTTTTGTACCTCCATGTTCATAAGGTGGAGACATACATATATATACACATATGTACATATATATATATTCAATCTAAGGGAGGGGGAAAACAAACAGTCAATATTAAACACCATTTTTAGGAGGGAATTTCACTGTTTGAGAAACCTTTTAAATGTCAAGTTTTCACATTAAGGGATTAGTAGTCTAACTGCCCATATCCTTGACATACAGTATATATAAAATGTACTGTAGTAGTAAAACAGTCATCCAAATAATGCAACACATAAGGGACTCTAACAGGGAGCCAGAAAGTTCCTATTACTTAAGAGGAAACTGTAGCAGGGTAAGCTGGCTCAGGGAAAATGAACAGCTAAGAAACTAGCTACCTGCTAGATGAATTGTAGACAAAAGCCAGCAAATGATAGGGGTTAGGGACAATCAGCCAGGCTGCTCAGGGGCTAAGAGCTGCAAACAACAGCTAAGCAGCAGGCAGGGCCTTAGGGTCAGAGTGAGCACACCTGTGATGATGACTGCCGAGTCAGGTGACCAGAAGCAGGCAGGGCTTAGCATGTATATAGCTCAGGGCCTCTGCCTACACATACACTCTGGCTCTGAGGCTCAGAGGAAAGAGTTCCAGAGCAAGAAGGGCCAGGAGAGCTCCTACCTTGCCAGAAGGGCCAGGATTGCTACCTTGGGGGAAGCAAACAAAATGCTACTGCCTCGCGGAGGAATATGACCCAGGATAAGGGGAATCCTTGTACAGATAGGTACTCACCATTTACATCTGGACCCAGAGTGGGTTCATTGGTGTTACAGCCAGAGGCCTTATTCCTTTGTTACAGTTTATACCCGTGGTAAGGGGTGATTTTGGAAGCCCCAGAGGTACCCAAGGGACATGTGACAGTTTTGAGCCCAGCCAGGGCACTGACAGTCAGCACTTGTGAAGGGGTGAAACCAAAGCTTGAGAAAGTCAGAGCAAGTAGTGGCTAAGCAGGGTCAGGACCCCAATGCCCAAGAGGGGTGGAGATAGAGCCAAAGGCCCATCATCGTAGGGGTGTGGAAGAGCACCCAAGAGGGGTGAGGATCAGGGTCAGGAACCCAAAGCCCAAGAGGGACTAAGCCAGAGCCCAATAGAATGGGATCCTATTGGGCTGGAGCCCAGAAGCTGGGTCCAATACAGTAGGTCTGAGCTAAGCAGCCAGCAAGGGGAAAGGGGCAGAAGCTAAGTAGGCCAAAGTCCAGACAAGGGAAACTGGTTGGACAGGCAGCATCCACGAGGCTAAAAGGGGAGATGAGGAAGCCATGAAGCTGTCCTTAAAGCAGTGAGTAATTAGGCTGTAGCTCGTGAGAGGATGAGGTCATGCTCAGGGATCCCTAAGGCAGACTCCCTTTTACAAGCACATATTTACACCAAGGTATGGCACACAAGCAGAGAGACAACAAGAAAATACTTTCCGATGCATATATATTATAATAGGGATGCTGAGTCTGTTCCAAGTAAATTACTTAGCTATGAATCCTTGCAAAGAACGAAATGGATGGAAGCAAAGTGAAAGGCTACTGCCAATAAAACATCACAGGAAAAGTTGCAGAGCAGGGGTAGCGAACAAAATAAAATGTCTCACAATCCCCAGTCCTCTAACTATACCACAGGTAGAACGATTGTCCAAGAACCAATATAGCCTCTTGGAAACCCCAAAGTTTTCTAATTATCTGAGATCAGATCTTCTAGGTATTTCCACTAGGAGGCAGACTCTGCTTTCAGATAAGCAAGGGGGGGAAAACCCAACACAAACCAACCCACATAATAGCTTGATCCTCTATAATACAACTCTTTTTATTTCTCTGAAACGTTATTCCCCTCTTTTAGAAGCTTCAAGGAAGCAGTACTTGTAGTCAACTTAACATGGTAAGGGTCAGAATAGTTTGTTGCTTTCAAGTGACAAATGGGTGAAAGGAATGGGTCAATACACAAACTGACAACATACAGCAGCAGAATATCTACTTATATCTTGAAAACCAAGACTGCAATTCAGTTTCAGAAGCATAAATTAGCCTTGAAGGACTTCAAGTAGGAACATAATTCTACTAAAGTTTCATTTGAAGCTTTGAAGGGCTTGTAGTCTTCAAGGCAAACAATGAACATGTATTTGCATTGGTATCATTTATTTATATAAAAAGGATTTTCATTTATCTTTAGGCAAATTATAGCTTCTGCAAGAGTAATAACTAACCATTTCTTTTCTTGAAGTTATGCATTTAAGAAAATACCTGCCTGCCCCACTCCAAAATCTTGCACCAGCAAGGATATCAGTGGATCCTGGAAGTCCGCAGATCTAACCATCCACTTAACAACATTTTTCAGTCTTTAGAGAAATGTTAAGGATAAGAATTTTCACTGCATGCATTCAGTAAGATGGTTGTACATTTTTTGCTTTGGTGGTGTCTCAGACAAACTCAAAATAAAACGCCTGTAAGTAAACATACCAGCAATAGCCCTGATGTTAAACGAAACAAAGCTAAGAACAAATTCCTTTAATAAATTTCAGATAAAACATTACAGTTTGCAGAAAAGAACATCATGAGGGAAAATACTAACTGAATGAACGAGTGATTAAGAAGGAACTTCCTAGCCAGTTGCTGAAAGGAATTAGGGCATCCATACCACTGGTGTGCCATTCTGGTGAGGCCTCATATCAAAACTCAAAAAAATCAGACCTCATGTCAAATCAAAACTGTCAACTGGAAGTTCTCTCAGATGTGACAGAGGTTAGAGCAGCAATTCACAACAGAGGTACTGTTGCACCCTGGGTGTCACAAGGAATGAGAAGGCAAGCACAGGCTCCTAGGGCAAGATCTGATGTTAGCAAATCCAGACACTGACAAACCATTTGCGGTGTATATGGATGCCTCAGAGTGGGCTGGGGGCAGTATTAATGCAGGCAGATGCCCAGAGGGAGAAATACTCCATCGTGTAATGGAGCAGAAAACTGTTTCCCAGGAAGAATAACTATGCGACAGTTGAGAGAATGTTTAGCCATTGTGTAGGATCTTAAGAAATTGCACCCTAATCTGTTTGGGTGACATTTTACAGTATACCCAGACCAAATCACCACTGGCTGGGTTATATCAGCTGAACAGTACTAATGCCAAACTGTTCAAGCCCAGTTGTTCCCCCTCACTGCCCAGACCAAAGCGCACACTTGTCCCTGCCTGGCTGCTCCTTCTCCCTTTCCAACCCCTATACTGTGCAAGGAAACAAGTATACACTCATCCCTGCTTATCTACTCCTCTCCTCCCACCCACCACTATCTGGCCCCTGTATGAGGTGGTAATAAAAATTTGTTTTTGGAATGGGGTGCTACTCAATTCATAGAAGTTACAGAAGGATACCTGAAGTGTAAAAAGTGTTTGAGAACCACTGAATTGAAGACTTCACCAACATTTGTCAAGAGTTTCAGTTAATAAAAAAATATATATATTTAGTTTAAAAACTTCCAAGTTCCATTTGCTCGGTGTTTTGGATGTCACAGATCTCCAGTCTTCTACAATAAAGACTTTAATAAAAAAAAAAAATAATGAAAACTGGCATAATGTTTGACATGTACGTGATATATCCTGGAAAACAAGGTGGCTTTCAGTATTTCACTAAATCAGTTTTTACTGACTTAGATGTCCAATACAATGATGGTGAGAAACAA
>NW_005841861.1:5045421-5063241 GCF_000455745.1 Alligator sinensis | reverse complement strand
GAAAGAGAAAGAAAAAAAGAGTCTTCTTCTACTCCCCATGGAGTCAGGGAGCCAACAATCACAACCCTCCATCTCTCCCCGCTCCCAACACATACTCTCTCTCAAAGTAGAAAAGTGATATTCCCTAGAGCAAGGGTTGTGAATATTTTTTGGGCCAAGTAACAAAAAAATCCCACAACCTGGACTTCGAAGATTTTAATGCGCCAGGGGCAGATGATAAGGGAGCTGTGAGGGACCTGATTCTTGTTGCGGCAGCACTACCTTGGCCCCTTCTCCTCTGTGTGCCCCAAGGCATGCATGCCAGCCACAAAGCCAAGCTGAGGCTCCGGACCCTGGCACACAAGTTTTACCCTTCCCAGCTGCCTGTCACATCCAGAGCCCGGACCAGATGTACCATGCTGAGCAAGATGGCCTCACATGCCATGCTCTGGTTGCTGATCCCTGCCCTACAGGTAGATTTTTCATTTGGCAATTAAAAAACATATTGTGAAATCATCCCCATAGCAAGCAAGTGAGCAGAGTGGGCAGACTGGCTCACCTGCAACTATATGAAATGCAGCATCCATGAATGGAGTTTCTTGTAATCTGTGTTATCTAGTTCCATAGATTATAGTCTGCTCACAAAGCCTGTATGCTTTTATTCAATCATTTGTGGAAACTAATCTCTGCAACACCAAACATTATCCGTCTCTCTACAGATTTACAATTGAATATCCCTTTCATTATCATAACCAACCAATTCGCAATTGAGCTAAAAAATAAAAACAACTTATTTTTACAGAAACAGGCTTTTACACTGTTTTTCACTTAGCCTTAAGAACATTTAAACTAAATGTAATAAGGGACAAAAGTATGTTTTTCCTTCAAAAGTAGAAAAAACAAAGATATTCTCCAAAGCTTTACACCTCAAAAACTCAACTTTCAAAAAAATATTTGTATTGTGAAACAAATCATTAGAATTGTTGAGTCAAATATATTTTATAGTAAACTAGAATTCTGTGTGTGTAGTGAATTGTGAGAAGAGCTCCTGCCCATTCTTATAATATACCGTCAGAACAGCAGTGTTAAAATTGCTACCCAACTAGGTGTAAAGGACAGTCTCCAAGCTAAACTTTCTTTGTAAGGTCCCCTTAAGACTGTTCTATTAGCGGATTTCTATTTTCTCCCCCCACAAAATAAAATTATTAAAGGACAACCACAGTGCAACAGACTCTTCTCTTTCCTTGATCTGGAAGAGTTCAAATAGGAACAGCCACCTGTATTCCAAACTGGTTGGTTCCATTAACTAAAAGGTAGTTTACATGATAATGAGACATAGTTAACCATGTTAGTCTGAAATCAAGTAGAAAATCTGATGAAGCAAACTTCAACCCACAAAAGGATGTGATCTCTCTCTCTCACACACACATACCATATGGTACGAATCTACCCTGCCTTTTACATGTCAATACCAAAATTATGTTCTTGTCTGCTCTGGAAGTCAACTGGTGAATTGACATAATCACAAAGGATATTGTGGGAGAAGGCAAGGGAAATATTTTTAGTGAAACTCAACAACAATAATTTCTAAGAACTACTTAAAGAAGTGCCCAAGGATTTTGTTCAATATCAGTATTAACAACCTTTTTCAAGAAGAACCAGGAAAGCAAAAATAACTATTTCACTGAGTTACACTGGATATATAAAACCTATATGGCTGCAAAAAAGGTCTCATCTACTCCTAGCCAGAACACTGTTCACTGTCATTCTTTCACTTGGCCATAACAATCTATGAATTCATGAATAGGACTTATCAGGAATTTCCTGATTTCAAAAAATGCTTTTCATTACAAAAAGCTTATTTGTGGAAACACACCAGGTTTTAATGAAAGTTTCAGTATGAAGTTCTCTCAGGCCTGTGCGGGCCGGGAGCGGTCCGAGGCCCACGGGGGCGTGCGGCGGGCTGTGGCCAGCAGCCCTGGCACGCGGGTTGGGGAATGCAGGCCGGCGGACTAGAATTAGGCACGGACGCGTAGCGGTTGATTAAAGATTATTTTACTTACACCGTAGATGGTTGCGGTGCAGGCAGGAAAACTTGCTTGAGTTGCAGTTACAGGCAGGAAAGAAGAAAAGCGGACAAGAGTTCCTTCCACGCGAACTCTAGCCCAATACGGTTGAAGGCTCTAAAAACGCAAGCCCGTTGTGTCAACCGAAGAAAACAACTTGGAGAAGAGCTCTGGATACACTCACACGAAGTTTGCTAGGCTCCGTGGAACTTGCACGCAGGGAAGGGGTTCGTCGAGGGATCGTTCGGCGACGGGGAGAGGCCAGAGGTTGATCAGACCCCTATAGCCTTCTTAAGGTACACGCTGGGTCCGATAGGCTCCGCAGCGCTTGGAGATCTTCACGAGACGTGAAGTTCTCCTCCTCCTGATAGTTGTGGAGTCCTCCAACTTGGGCGGAAACCGCTCAAGCCTCTTATACAGCTAGCAAGCCAATCGCTAGCCGCCACGTGGGAATAATTTAGAACTGGCCAATAGTGGGACACAAATTTGCATGCGGGTGGCGGGAACTTCTTTGCACCGGGGTTTTCTCTTTGCAACTGAGAAATGCACCCTGCAAAGAAAGCTCCTCGTGGCGGGAAATAATTTAGCAGTGCCGAAGCGCGCGCACACAAAATCACACCCTTGGGTTGTGACAAGGCCCAGGATATAATTGCTCCAAAGAAGTAACATACACACCTCCAGACAACATTGCAGCCAATAACCTGATTGTTAGACATTCACAAGGGATGTAAAAGTCTCAAGTTCACAGCCCTGCTATGCCTGCCTGGAAGCAGGGACTTAAAGGGGAACAGTGGTATCCAAAGTAAATGCCACAACCACAAGGTTAGAGATTCAGTCTCCCTTTCTCTAGTCCAATTTGTATTTAATCCATACAAAATGAAATGGCTCCAACATCAGAGGTTGAGAGAGAAGAGTAGTTTACACTTATCCAGTAGCCTGTTGTTAGGTTAGGATATCAGTAAACTAGACAAGTCCTCCAACACACATATACATTAGTAGTGTGCGGAATGGCCTGTATTCTATTTGGATTTGGCCCAAATTGGGGACAGCGATTCAATTCGTTGATTCGGATCACTGTCCCAATTCAATTAGTCCGAATCCGAATCTAAAGATCTGATGCCGATTCAGAGAATCAGCTATTCAGCCATAGACACAGCTTTAAATTTTTTCCTACATACCTCAAGGTACCTGGCACAGCTCACAAATGCTGAGATGGTGGGGAAGGTGAATCATCCCACAGGAGCATGGGGGGGCGGCATATGCTTAGTGGCAAACCCAAAAGTGGACCAGAAGTACTTCCAGGCCACTTCCGGGTCCACTGCTAAACATATTGGGGGACCCCCCGCACCTGTCCAGTTCGGCAATCAGCTGCAGGGGGACCCTGGATGCACCCCCCCCGGCCCACATGGCACCAGTTGCTGAGCCAGGAGGGCACAGGGAGGCCCCCCCAGCGTGTTCCCCAGCAGACCTGGAAGCGGACCGGAAATGCTTCTGGGTCTGCTGCCAAACCTGCTGGGGACTGCCCCCCGCACTCCTGTGGGACGCTTCATCTGCCCCACCATCTCAGCTGCCTGATATTTGAGGCATGTAGATAAAGCTTTAAATGTTTTTTCTATGTCTGAACCATCGAATCTTTCTGAATCAATTCGGAGGGTTCCAATTCGATTCAGAGAGATTAAAAGGTCGCCCAATTTGATTCAATTCAGATTCAGATTCAGCCACCAAACTGGGCCAAATCTCCGCCGAACTGAATCGGCGAGTAAAGCTTCACACAGCCCTAATATACATATTCCTTGCATTTTTTTCCTTACAAAAACAAAATCTGAAAGATCCCTGTCTAGGCCCAATGCACAACAGAAAAGATTTCAGGAGTTTCAAAAGTGTTCCCTGGGATAAGATACCATTTCTCTATTTATGACTACAATCTGATTATTCCATCCTTCGGTATTCTGTGCTTAAACCTCTTTAAAAGACTCCAAATGACAAAGAAATCCCCTCTAAGACCAGCAACGTATCTAATTAACTGGGTACCAGAGAATAAGCACCCACAGCAGTCCTACTACTAGCTACTGCCTTTTTTATAGGCAGCCCCAAAATCTAAAACAATGACTCTACAGCAACAAACCAGAAAATTTTCCAGTGCTTTATTTTTTCATGGGAAATTTTCCGTTTCTCAAAATTCATTGTTTCATAAAATTCATTAGTAACAATGAATGGATGCCAATACAACATTAGGCAAGCTTGGCAGTTTCAAAGTTGTAATTAATGTTTTTCAGGTGATTATTCCTAAGAAGTGTGGGAGAGAGTACATATATGTTTTATTAATTTATAAATAGGAGGGTAAATACACTCACACAATAATCCAAACCAAAAATCAAGTTATGAATTCACCTAACTGGCTGTGCAGGTCAAATCAAAACCAAAGCTAAAATTCTTATTTCATCTCAGACTGCAAGTGAAAGCAAACCCAAAACTAAAACTGTGATTAATTTTTGTTTCACTTCCAGTTCAGCAAACACACATTTCTTTTCTTGAGTTGGGGAAGTTGGAAGTGTTTGTATAAGATCTGTTAGGTTTTTAGTGCTTTTGGTTTCAAGTAGGCCTAATCAGAAAAATACTACTGTATGGCATCATTATAGTGAAGTTCAAGCCACTGAAGGAAGGAAGAAACTTGGCAGATGTAAATATTGCGGGCAGGAGTACGCTAACAATGCAACAAGAATGAACAAACATTTAATAATAATATGTAGAAACTGTCCTGAAAGAGTACAAGCCATATACAGAAAGCTAATAATAACAACCAAAGGGTGGAACAACTTCATCTAAGAAAAGTCTGATTCAGGAATCCTATGTAAGTAAACACATTAATATGTTAAATAACACATAATATAGACTAGCATCTATATGGTTTGAAAACACTGTAATTTTAAAAAGTTGTTAATGCAACTCTGGACTATTATTTATTTAAAATATTTGTATCCTGCTTTTCTGCTTGCACTAATCACCCGAAGTGGCTTAGGCTTAACAATATATTTTTAAATTACATAATAGATAAATAGTTAACTATTTCAACTCAGCACAGCAAGCTTAGCCCTCTGGCTGATGGCAGAGGCCAGACTATACTTCCCTTTGGCTCTGCAGTCCCAAGGCAACTAAGCAGCAAGTTAAGCAGCAGTGTTCTTTCTGGTAGGGAAGGGGGAAGCTCCCTGCTGCTTCTCCTTCTGATGGATGAGGCCAGACTAGAATAGGCTAAAATAAAAATCTCCCCCCCTCCCCCCACACTTCTGTTGCAGGAACTTGATAGCTCGAGTGAAATAGCAGATTTACAAGGAATAGAAAATGAAAGTGTTGTGCTGCCAGGTCTGGGGGAAGAAGCAGCAGGATCCTCGCTTTCAAGATCACTGTCACCAGATATGTGATCCACCAGGAGCAGTTGTTCAAGACAGTCAAGCTTTTTATCAAGCTTTGTGGACAAAATGTCAAAAGTTAAAGAAAAAAGCAGATGAGACATTAGTTTGAGCTGTATTTGCAAGTGGTACACCTCGTTTCATAACTGAAAATCAATACTAGAAGGAACATTACAAACTAATTCACCCATCATATAAGTTACCAACACGTTATCACTTATCACATTCTCTCTTAGATAGAGAGTATGACAGAGTTCAAACAATGCTTATTCAAAGGATTGGTCAAACAGAATCACTAACTGATGTCAGATGGATGGACTAATATGCAAGGAAATCCTTTATTGAACATTATGTTAGCAACACCTGAACCAATATTCCTGAAAGCAACTGCTACCAAATCTTCTCATCATACAGGTGAATACATAGCCAAATTACTGAGTGAAGAGATTGAAAGTGCAGGTCCCTCCAGGGTACAAGCCCTTGTAACTGATAATGTAAGTAACATGAAAGCTGCATAGCAAATATTAAAGGCAAAGTATCCTCATTTAATAGTATCCGGCTGTCTTGCTCATGGGTTGAATCTTCTGGCAAAGGACATAGTAAGTGTGAATACAATGAAGACAATATTGGCTAAATGCAAAGTGATTGCGAAGGTATTCAACAATCTTCATGTTGCTAATCAGACTTTGAAGAAGTTACAAAAAGAGAAGCAGGGGAAGGAAAGTGCACTTTTACTGCCAGGAGAAACTAGATGGGACTCAGCTACAAAGTGTTTACATAGTTTGCTGTGCACAAAGATCTGTTTGCAGTGTGCTTCAATAAATGACAGTATCCCAGATTATTCCCGTGAGCATTCAGAAGTCGATTCTCGACAATGATGTGTTCTGGGTTTGAGTTCAAGGAGTATTCAATTTTCTACTACCAGTTTCAATGGCTATCAAGAAACTTGAAGGAGATGCACCAAACCCTATCAAATATTCTACAGATAATCAGACAACTAAATGAAAATCTAAATGAGCTTTTGCCTTCTTCACCTCTATCCAAAAAAGTAGTAGTAAAACAAATGCTTACTAAGAGATCTGAGTTTTGCTCTCATCCAGTTCATCTAGCAGCAGACCCTTTGGATTCTCAACACAGAAGACAACATTTATCAGAAGATAATTTATTTACTGCTCTTGATACAATTATGGAAGTAATTAAGCGTGTCCCCGACATCAACGAAATAGCCATGACGACAGACATTGCTGAGTACCACGCAAAAGCAAAACTTTAGAGCAAAGACATCATTTGGTGGGCAGCAGAGAATAGGTCTCCTCTCACACCCAACTGCTGTCCAGGATTGCTCTAAGGATCCTAAGCATTCCACCAAAAGGAGCTGCCTGTGAAGAAAACTGAAAGGCTTTCAGCTTAATCAAAACAAAAAAGAGGAATAGACTAACAAATGAGCACACCACTAAGCTTATTTCTATTTCTCAAAATCATTTGCTTCTGGAGAATCAGTCAGTAGCACAATTAGTGAAGAAGATGCAGTGTGGTAAGCTGCCCTTGCCCATAGACTCATTGGTAAAACCATCCTTTAGCTAAAGAGAACGTGCTTCAAGTAGTTCTGAATCAGATTTGCCTCAATCCAATTGTGAAATGGAACTAATAAGTAGTGCAGGTGATTATTCTACAGATGTGACAGTGAAACGGGAGGTGCCGTAATGACCTCAGTGGAAAAGAATTAAACTCTGTTGAAGGAGATGAGTAGACAACAACAGCATATCACGTACAGTTCTTTGGGTGTGCTAAAATTAGTGTATGAACAGTTTTCAATGCCTTCATTTTTTCCCTTAAATTTAAACAAACAATGTAAGGGAAGTACATGCTATTGTGTATTGTCTACCTTTTTACAAGAATTCCAATAAAAATAATTTCTTTCCACATACAGGTTTGAATATAACATTTAAACCACATTATGTGTGCTGTATTTATTTATTTTCCTAATCAAATATTTCAGTTCAAATACTTGTGGCTATCTGGGACATAAGATTAACATGGGGGGTACTTTTTTAGTTTTGTTTACTAAATAAGTCAAATAAACATGCTAAATAAGATCACGCTCTATTTAGGGCATTGGGAAATTTTCCAATTCAAAATTTTCCATAAAACCCAGATCTCTGCAACAAACTACCTAACTCCAATTCTCACCAAGCCACAAGGCCTTGATAAAAACCCAGATGCTAGCTACATCCCCTCCCCCCTCATCAATACAGACCACAGCATCAGTGGAACCACCCACACAAAATATAACACCCAGGATTCATTCACCTGCTCTTCTAGTAATGTCATCACCTGCTTACAGTGACCCTTTGTTGTCTACATTGGCCAGACGAGGCAATCCCTACATAAAAGAATGAAAGGACACAGATTAAGCATCAATTCCGTAAGTACACAAGAGCCCACGACAGAACACTTCAACCTTCCTGGACTTTCCATCTCTGATCTCAAAGTAGCTGTCCTTAAACAAAAAATTAAAAATCAAGTTAAACATGAACTTGCAGAAAAAGAAATCACCTATAGACTGGCTTGCATTAAACGTGGTCTAAGCAGAAACTATGGATTTCTATTCCATTACCTGAACTAGCTATTAACTCCAACCACTTATTCATATGTCCCTCAGTAATGGGTTAACCGCCTTGCTTCTCCCTACTGCCTTTTTAAACCCACCGTTTGCCTCTCTCCATAGTGTCCCCTTTACCTGTCCCTTTCCTTTGTATTTAAATTCCTTCCTATTTAAAACCTTTCTTTCTGCAAGTCAATTCATAACATATGACAAAGAAGGCCACTAGCTATGAAAACTTATGCCTCTCTGAACCAGTTAGTTTCTAAGGTACCATCATGTTCTACCTTCAGCCTGGACTCTTTCATAGCTAGATTTCCTCAGATAAACATGCTTTATTCTTCACTCTCCCATCCTTTGTCTTTGACTTTCTGTTCTGCATCGTCTCAGGGGAGCACAACTGTCATTCAGGCTTGTAGATCAAATGTAGTCTTTGCGGGCTTTTATTATGGTCAATTCCATTGATGTGCATAATGCTAAGCAAATTATCCAGTATGCACATAAAATTTCCATTTTTTGTTATTACTTACAGAATAATGTATATTGGTTATCTGCATATCATGTAAATGTACAGCATTTTCTAACTCTATTGTCTGGTTCATAATATAAATTTCATTCCATGTAACTGCATGATTGGCACTAGAGACAGTGAAGGGGTGTCAGAGCTGACAGCTAAAAGCCCTGAAACTGTCAGAAACTAGCAGATTTTGTGGGTTCTAATGCAGCAGTACTGACAGCCATTGACTTGGTATTTAATGACCATTTTTTTGTATTAAGTTTGGGTGAGTAAATACTCCAGGTAAAGTCATTTTAGTGTAAAGTCATTTTTCAAGCCCAAGGCTAGACACTTAACCATAATAGTACACTCTACTTTGAAAACTGGAACCAAAGCACCTGACACTAAAAGCTAGCTAGAAGCCAATACTGGAACTTCCCAGATCGCAAGTGCTTCTCATGCATTCTTACAAAGAATGTGGATAGCTACATTTTGACCAACTCCAGTGTCAAATATATGGTTATATTTGAATATGACATAAAAAATGCTGGAACAATAAAGTGACCAAAATGCTGGCTTGCATCAATAGATGCTTCTCAAGCAAATCCCGGGACGTCATTTTCCCCCTGTACTCGGCCTTAGTGAGGCCGCAGCTGGAGTACTGCGTCCAGTTTTGGGCTCCACAATTCAAAAAGGATGTGGAGAAGCTTGAGAGAGTCCAGAGAAGAGCCACTCGCATGATCAGAGGTCAGGGAAGCAGGCCCTACGATGACAGGCTGAGAGCCCTTGGGCTCTTTAGCCTGTAAAAGCGCAGGCTCAGGGGTGATCTGATGGCCACCTATAAGTTTATCAGGGGTGACCACCAGTATCTGGGGGAACGTTTGTTCACCAGAGCGCCCCAAGGGATGACAACTAGGTCGAATGGTCATAAACTACTACAAGACCGTTGCAGGCTGGACATAAGGAAGAATTTCTTTACTGTCCGAGCCCCCAAGGTCTGGAACAGCCTGCCACCGGAGGTGGTTCAAGCGCCTTCATTGAACACCTTCAAGAGCAAACTGGATGCTCATCTTGCTGGGATCCTATGAACCCGGCTGACTTCCTGCCCTTTGGGCAGGGGGCTGGCCTCGATGATCTTCCGAGGTCCCTTCCAGCCCTAATGTCTATGAAATGAAGCCAGGTCCTCATCAGACTTTCAGAGAAAACTAGAAGCGTAAAAAGGCATTTTCAAGATACAGATGCTACCTGGTTATGTGACAAGGACACAAGAAGGAGGAGGACCTGGTTATATAGTTCTAGTGAAAAAGTTAGACAGGACCTCAGGCTTTACCCAACTTTAGCCGCGCGTTGCTTTCAAGAGATGATAGTGGCAGTGTTAATACATCTTCAAAAAATATAACCCGTTTCCAACCATAATAACTCTGGTCTTGCACAGGTTCAACTTGTGCCAAATACTCTTCATTGAAGAGTAGATTTCTTGCAGGCATTCTGGTATTTTAGTAGCGATGTGATGGTAACATCATTTGAGATTTAGATACAGAGTTAATCACTACTAAACTATTTACACTTTTTCAATAAACTAATGTAAATATCGAAAAGAAATTTGTATTAATCCCTACAGGAACTCACAAGTACATATCAGCTATCACCACTAAGTCAGAAAACAAATGGAGCCAACATAGTGTTACACAATTTATTCCTGTTGTGTCACATAGGCCAATCATCAGTACTCTGTGGTCTCCTGTGTTAAAGGTTAAAGACAGATCTAGCCGGTACATACAGCCATAATAAAAAGTAATCTTTTAGAGCTGTCTCTGTGCTACACCCCAGTCAGAATCTTAACTGTGAGACACCCAGAACATCTGCTGATGTCACATGTTGTTGGAGCTTGATAATGACTACTTTTCACAATTATTTTGCCCAGAAACAGGAGCTTACAGATGGTACAGTTAGAATCAAGAATTGGCTTACTGAGCATTGAGCAAACAGCATTTTTCAAGGCATCCAAAAGCTATACTATTCTACAGGAGGCACTATTTCAAGCAGTAGAAGGCACAAGCTGGAATTCTAAACTGTCCATGGCTTTTTGAGATTCATCACATAACGGGTCAAATTCAGACAGGAGCGGTCAGAGAGCAAATCAAAAAGATTCAGCACAAGTTGGGCTCTTCTGGCTCTACACATGCAAAACAATGCATAGATCCAAGATGTGTCCCACTGTCCAATGGTAATGCTGATTATTACAGACACCCTGGACAAGCCTTGAAATCATAGAACTTAGTTTCCACCATCCCTTCATGCACAAAACCACAAAAGGATGACCAAGGCTCAGTAAAACTTAAAAAAAAAAAGAAAGAAATACTCAACTGAGCCAAGCATCTAAATTGCACTAATTACTCTAAAGTGAACTAGAAGAGAGCAATTTTACTGAGAGAGAGAAAAGAAACCCAGAGGCAGCAACACCTAACAGCCAAGTATCAAGTCATAACTAAACAGCCATAAAAAAAAAGAATTACTTGGCAGTTTCTACCAGGACTTCTCAGATATCTTCCAAGAATGAAGGTACACATTCAGCCCTAGTGGAAACACTATCCAAGAAGCTCCAAGCTTGTGTGAGATCTACATATAGCTCAGTATTATGCAAGTAGGGCACAAACATCCTGCTACCTTTATAAAATTAAAGTAAATGGAAAAAACAGTACTTCCAAAAGAAGCATGAAAATGTAAAATGAAATGATTCATTTGTTAAAAAAGTCAGTGAAACATATGAATAAGGTTGGAGTGCTGTAGCTGTGATGGTGCAGAAAGCATACAAGAGGCAAGGGTTTCTCGTGATCAAGTGGCTTTCCAAGTGTACCTTCCTCCAAAAAGCAGAAAACCTAATACCCGAATGCTTGTCCAACTGCTCTCCCAACTATGCAGTTGCTCCAGTAAAAGATATCTGAAAAATTCCTTCCTTTTCTTGCATATTAGTGAAATATGCGCTTCATTGGGAGAGGGTACACTTAAACAGATTAGAATTCCCATTACATTTTAAAATACACCTGTGACTAGGGGTGCACCGATATATTGGCTGGCTATCAGACTGGCACCGATAAAAGGAGAAGTGACATTATCAGCTATCAGCTTTTTTTGGTCATTGTAGCTGATAATTACAGCCACGTGCCCGGAGCAGCCTGGAAAAAGTAGTCCATTCCCCACGCCCCGCCACCAGCCCAAGCCCCAGGCAGACCACAGGTCCTGGCAAGCAGCAGGAGAGGGAGGGGGCACCAGGGAGCAGTCACAGGACACCACACTCAACAAGAAAGGTACTGTTACCAACTCCTGCTGCTGCTACTGCTACCACCATGGCAAAGTCACACGTGCAACAGGGGCACGAGTGCCAGGGCTACCACAGAGATGTTGGGCTGTACATGGGCGAGGTAAGGAGCCTCACGGGGGACATTCCGCTCTACCAAGCACCTTTGCAAATGCGGCTTCTCCCTGACAGCCATGGAAACTCAGCTGTGTGGGGTCCACTGGCACTGGCGCAGTGGCGTGCTTTGGGGCTCCAAAAGCACCCAGTGCCATTGTCCACGTGAGGGTTCACCCCACCCACCCACGACAGCAGCATAGGAAGCGGGGCTGCAGCTAGGAGCCATGGGTGAGGGGGTGGCGTATTTGGGAATGAGCGTACACAGTCATCACCTTCCTCATCGAGGGCCGGAGCAGGCAGGAGGTGTGTCTGTGTGCGAGATAAATGCAAAACAAACAAAAAAGGCTTGTCAGCAGTTTAAAATGCCTTGCACTATTAGGAAATATTGGTTATCAGATCAGCATTGGCAGATATGGTTCATTAATCATTGGCTATCGGTATTGGCCAAGAAAATGTTTATTGGTGCACCCCTACCTGTTATTATTTTTTTTTTTTTTTTTTTTTTTACAGGGTATTATTTTCACACTAGGAACACTTTTGAGAGAATGATGAGAAGCAATAAGAAGTACCCAAGAAACTAGTAAAAAAGAACCAGTAAAAATATTAAAATGTGATCTGCAATAGATAATTTACCCAGTTGCTGGTAGCTTTACCGGTATATGAATGGCCACAGGTTAACTAGTTAATATGCTGTTAGTGAATTTTTTTACTTTATCAATCCTTCAGGTCACATTTTGTCTAGTTCTGCTGCAGCCAAACAGGCTCCATGCTCCAACAGTATTTTGATAGATGTAAAATCAAAGCATAATACATGCTGCTGCACCACATCAGAGCAGGAAACAGCCCTGGAAGGAACGGACATGGCAGGACCTGAAATGGGAAACTTTAAATAATTTAAATAACTTTAATCCTAACCTTCTCCCCCTACAAAATAAATAAATAAATAAATAAATAAATAAATAACTGTTCAGTGCTGACAAATACAAAATAATGTACAAGGGTATTTCAGAACATAACAGCAATTTAAAAATAAAACCCATTCTGTTCACGGTGATCATTTACTGAAACATCTCCCTTCTCTACTTAGTCATAAATGATGGGTGCATTTAACAATGCCATCACTGTTTCCTGCTGCTGTATAATGCCCCCCCACACTGCACACAAAATGATTTTATTTAGAAATCATTGTTACATTCTGAAACACCTTCATACATAGGGAAAAATAACCTCAACTATACATATACCAGGAGTGGCCAGCTTGCAGCACATATGCCAGAAGTGACATTGGCACCTGCTGCGTGTGGCATGTAAATTTTGGATGCCCAGTAAAGGGAGGCACCAGAATGGAGTCAGGGAGCAGATCAGGTGTCACTGCCAATAGCCAGGTTAACCCTTCCCTGGCCAAGCAGCCACTACTGATTTCAGGACTCTAGATCCTTGTTCACTATCCGAAACTGTTAGTTGCTGGGCCAGGGAAGGGTTAAGCTGGCTCTTGGCAGGAACACCTCCTCTTGCAGATGCCTCCTGTCCTGGCTCTGCTCTGCACAGCTGGAGGGTGAAAAGCCCTGTTGCCTCCACTCCAGCTTGCAAAATTTTTGAGGTACAGATACAGCAGCACTTGGAAAGGGGGCAGGATTTAACTTACAGCATGCCTATCAAAATGGCTGACCACTACTGACATGCACAAAGCTGAACTTGAAACCAGTTACCACTAAGGAAAAAAAAATCTTGAGAGTCATTGTAGACAGTTCCCTAAAAGCTTCATCTTAATGTAGAGCATCAACAAAAAAAAAGCTAATAAAACAACAGGCATTATTAAGAAGAACTGAAAACAAAACAGAAATGTTATGCCACTGTATAAATCTATTGTGCATCCCTATCTTGAATACTTCATGTAGTTCTGGTCTCCATGTCTTACAGAGGATATAGTGGCATTAGAAAAGGTAAAGAGGGGCCAAAAAGATGATTGAGGTATGGAGCAGCTGCTGTACCAGGAGAGAATACAAAACCTACTGCTCTTTAGTTTGAAAAGAAGGCTGAAGTGGATATGACGGAAGTCTATAAAACCATGAATGACATGGATAAAGTGAATAGGGAACTGTTATCCACCAAGTCCCCCTGAAACTGTCAGGAGGCAGGTTTAAAACAAACAAAAGGAAATACTATATTAAAGTGTGTAGTTAACTTGTGAAATTTGCTGCCACATGAGGCTGTAGAGGCAGAAAGTATAATCCAGTTCAAAAGGGGATTGGACAAATTCATGGAGGAGCGGCCTACTACAGGGGCAGGCAATTATTTTGGACAGAGGGCCACTTACCCAGTTTTGGCAAGCTGTCAAGGGCCGCATGGGTAACCCCACTCCTTGACAGGTGCCCCGCCCCTTGGTCACCATCTTGGGACCAATGTCTCAGGGCCAGCACCTGTGGGGCCCAGACGGCCGGGCAGGGGTCTGTGAAGCCAGGCTGGGCTGCACCAGCAGGGATGGGGGGAGCTGGCCCAGCTCCATAGAGCCCCTGCCAGCCAGGACCCTGTACTCCTGCTACCCTGCTCTGGGCCCTGGGACACCAGCGTGAGCCCCGTGCACCCGCTCACTCCCAGTGCCCCCCCCAGCCCCGCGGTACAGGTTGGAGGCAGTGCACAGCCCTGATCCCCTGCTCCCTGGCAGGGAAGGAGCTGGTGCTGAGCATGGGGAAAGGTGGCCCTTGCCCGCTTGCACTCCCTGCTGCAGCCACTCACAGTCCACACGGGGCTGTCCTGAGCAGGCACAGGCAGCCCCACAGGGGGCCCCAGCCACAGGCAGGCAAGGGGCCCCTTTTCCCCATGCTTAGCACCAGCTTGTAACTCCCCCCTCACTGCCAGCCTGGGCCCCGCACTGGCTCCAGGCTTGCCCGCTGGGGCTACGCACAGCAGAAGCAGCTGCAGCCCCCCCACTTGCTGCGCCGGGCAGTGTTTACTGCTGCTGCACACCCAGAGCTCACACGCTGGGTAGCCCAGAGATGGCAGTGGCAAACACTGCCTGGTGCAGCAAGCGGGGAGGACCGCAGCTGCTGCCGCCACAGCACAGCCCCAAGAGGCAAGCCTGGAGCCGGCGCGGGAACCAGGCTGGCAGCAGGGGTGTGTTACAAGCTGGTGCTGAGCGCAGGAAAAGTGGCCCCTCCCCTACCCCAGGGCCAGCACTCCATGCTGCAGCCGCTTGCAGCCCGCCTGGCGCTGCCTGTGCCTGCTCCAGACAGCCCCGCACAGGCTGCAAGCAAGTGTGGGCCATGGGCTGGGGGAGGGGCCGCTTTTCCCCAGACTCCTTCCCTGCCCTCCCCCCTTACCCGAGCTTCCTGCACCAAGAGCGCCACATGGTCCCAGGCCAGAAGCCCCTGCTAAGGCTTCCCCTAGTTCCTATAATTTTTGACAGGAACCAAAGACAGATAAATATTAATTTTCTAAATTTTTTTTAGGGGCCCCGCAGGCCAGATAGAATGGCCTCGTGGGCCAGATTTGGCCCGCGGGCCATATTTTGTCCACCTCTAGCCTTCTGGGACCTATTAAAAAGAACAATTGGGATTCCCTGCTCCGACATCCTTAAACTAATGATTGTTGATGCCAGGGAAGGTCTGAAAGCTAGATCCCTCTAGACAGGCCCCATTCATATACTCCCCTTCTATAGCATCTCCCACTTGACACTGTCAGAGATAGGATACTGAGCTAGGTAGACCATTAATTCCTCTGCTGTTTGCATAGAAACAAAGCCACACATTTTCAACAAGATGATTAACAAACAGCAATCAATGCAGAAGACACACATCTTCATCTACATTTTTAAATATTAGTTTTATTTAGTTACTGAACATAATATGAAACCATTTCCACAAGCTCAGCAATCAGAAGAACAGATGGTATTCACCTGGCTTGACATATCTTGCAAACTAAATTATGCAGTTTTATATTTTTTTTTCAATAAAAAAGTTAAATTTCTTTCAATTGCTCAATATATTCAGATTTGTTAAAGAAGAGCTCCCCCCCCCCCAATCTTCTCAAACCTCACTTAACAGAGGAGCTAAAGATCTTATCACCTGGATGCATATCTACCTCTTTTCATTCCAACTATCTACTGGTATCAAATTTAAAAGAAGACAATACCCAAGCAGGTACTGCCTTTAATATCACTTTCATTAATTCCATGAAGCATTCAAAACTGTTACGACATTCTTACCCTCAAGCATTATTTTCAGAACATAAAGTCCAACAGATGCAAAGAGATTATTATGTTCCATTGAAGAAATAAATCAAGCAGTGAGAGAACTCCCACCACTTTTGGATCTTAATTTTTTGCTAACAGAAAACGTAAATGCCACAGCAAAACTTTGCAGTTGCATTACAGGAAGTTGTGTCAAGTAAAGTATGTTTTCATCCCCATGTATGTTTACCAGACTGATGAAACAATCAGAAATAATCAAGTTATTAAGTCAAAAAGGCTGTTTAAAAACAACACCATGAAAATTCTTCACACATCTTCCAGTGAGATTTCTGTATTATCCTTAATCAGCAAAAATTAAAATACTAAACCCTAAGGGGAAACAGAAGCAGGTATAATGCTTACTGACCTGAAAAGGGGCTATTGATTGACATTTCCCCCCTCATTTTCTCAATTAACAAGACTGTATTAGTTTACATCATTTTAAAATAAAGTAAACAAGTATTTGTCATCTCTCCCAGAGATAGAGAGCTACACTTTTTAACACATCAATTGCCATGGTGTTTAAGGAGAAAGAGAATATATTGAACTAAAATCGATTTAATTTCCTCAGCTACTGTGCCGCTAGCTACAAAAAATGTTTCAGCATGCAGAAACTAAGCTCCTTACCATCCTCCCCACTATGGGCCAACATCTTAATTTGCACCATTTCTTTAACAGATCTTGTAGCATGTTCTGTAACTGCAGAGACTGATTTGTAAACTCCCAACAACTGTGTTTAGATCCATGCACCTGTACAAAGCCCAACTAACCAACAATGCTCTCAGTGCATGACCCAGGAGAGGAAAAAATTCAGACTGATCAATCAAATAGTTACACAGCTACTAAAGTCTCTCTTTAATATGTATGCTTCTTAATCCCAAACAACATTCCCCATCTTTATGGAAATACCTGAAACAACAACCTAATTCTCTCTATTCAGTACAGTCCTCAACAGATACATTTTTTCCAGCTAAAACAGAAAACAGGCTTTGACTACATACCACTTCAGGAAATGGTACCTCACAGAATTTACTCTGGTGCTGAACTAAGGGGCAATTGTTATAGAAACAGAAACAAAAACATCTACTTCATCAGTAAGCTGATTTGCTAACTATTACATAAATAGTTAAAACCATTTCTGAGAACACTGGTCTATTATTTGCTATGTTTACCTATACAAAGAAGTAATTAATGATTGGGAGCAAACAAGTTCCCTCTCCCCCTTCTCTAAAAGGGCAAGTAATCCCTTCAATAGCTGGAAAAAAGAATGAAGAAAAATTTTACACTTTCCAGGTCTTCGCCATTTCTTTCAGCATTGGCAATTCCAGCAAGGCAGCTCGGATGCCTTCCTTTTGTGTGAGGGGCAGCGATATTTGGGGGACAGGAGGGGGTCTCTTTGATAGCACCAGCTGCTTGGACAGAGAAGCCCACTTCACTTCCCGGGCATAGCTGTACCCGGGGCCCTGGCACTCCTCGGGACCCTTTTGCTTAAACGTTATTGCTGGATTTTCTATTTTCTTTTACAGGCCCAACCTCAAAGTACCCGCCAGGCTACAGCGTGTGTGCAAGCGGGCCCGTGTGTGTGCGTGCGCGTGCGAGGGGGTGGTGCCCGGGGGAGGAGGGGGGG
>NW_005841861.1:5043204-5045023 GCF_000455745.1 Alligator sinensis | reverse complement strand
CTTCCCAGCCGGCGGCCTATCAATAACTCTTGCCCAGCCACGCGCGGCGGCGGCCCCTCTCAGCCATGCGCCGCCGCTGGTCTGTGCCAGGCGGGGGGGGGGGGGCTGTGAAAGCCCGGCACATGCTGACAGCTCTTTCATAATATATGAAATTATCTTAGTGGAAGCTCAACATTAGCATATTTGCTGAAGAAACGATTACGTTAAGAGTTGTGCAAATTAAGAGCCCGTGCAGATCGTAGGTGAAGTGATTATGCAAATAGGTTCTTATTTACTTTGTATTGCTCACAAGGAGCGGGTGAGAACTGGGTCAGAGGTGAAGCATTTCTTTCGAGGCCAGCAATCCTAACAAAGTGCTGACAGGCCCACATGTTGGTTAAGACTCTCTCAGGGTGACTTGGGTTTTGTATAGGCTGCATCAGTTAACTACCTCAAAAATTACTGTATGTTTTGAACACATGTACTATTATTGATTGTACCTCATACCAGGATTGAAATAATCATGCAAATAGGATAATTATCATACACCTGGCAACACTGGCTCACAAAGCCTGGAGGGCGATCTGGCATGGCCCAAGACTAAGCAAGGAACACAGTGAGGCCCAGGGCTCTAGAGACAGGCTCCTGGCTGTTTAAACATTAATAAGACAAGGCTGCCCCAGAGCAAGGCTTTTGTACTGGCCTAAGTATGGGTATCTCATGGCAGAAGTCTTTGGAGGGGCTTCCCTCACAAATTGAAGCTGAAGAGAAGCCAGTTCTAGATTTGTCACACCTTTTCAAGCACTAGCCCTAGTTGGTTGCCTCTTCTAGCTGGACAGTCCTTTTCAGGCTGTGATCATTACTTTGCATGTAGGGCTAGTCTACTATTATTGTGCGGTTCACCAGTTAGTTGCACACTACATGTACCATATAGCAATGAGGCCTCACTGTAACATGCTCCATGTAAGTGCATAGCCCAAGGACTTATGTGCACTTATCCAAATCCAGCGTGAATAACACTAATTCCACAAAAGCCTATGTCATAACCCAATGATTTTTAGTGCCTCGGCACATTGGAATTTTCCCGCCACATGGAGCTTTCTTTGCACCGTGGATTTCTCAGCTGCAGAGAGAAAACCCCGGTGCAAAGAGTTCCTGCCACACATATGCAAATTCATCCCCCATTATTGGCTGATTCTAAATTATTCCTACGTGGCGGCTAGCAATTGGCTCGCTAGCCGTATAAAAGGTTAGAGCAGTTTCCGCCCAAGTTGGAGGACTCCACAACCATCTCGCGGGGAACTCTGAGCGCGCTGTGGAGCCTAGCAAACTCCGTGTGTGTCTTGGAGGAGGACATAGAGGCCTGATCAGCTCTTAGCCACTCCCCGTCATAGTGGAAATTTGACGTATCCCCCGTGTGAAGCGCTCGTGGAGTCGTACATTGACGACTCATCTCGGTTCGGTGCGGTTCGGAAGAGATCTCATTTGTGTTTGTGTGCAACTGCAACTCAAGCAAGTTTCCTTCCTGCACTGTGACCATCGGCAGTGTAAGTAAAGCTTTCTTTATAAAACCAATACGCTTCCGTGCCTAACTCTACTCCGTTGTGGAAAAACCCCACCTGACGGTCCGGGCTACTGGCCATAGCCTCAGACCGACCCTCGGTCCCGACATGGCGTTCCAAACAGGATGTGGGGAAGACACGATGGAGTTAGAGTTAGTGAGAAACTGCCCTTGGCGCAGTGGAAAACGGCACGTAACAGACGCCGAAGAACTAGAGGCACATATTGCTTATCATCAGGCGGGTGGAATGGGTGAAAGGCCCATCAGCGGCTACTTTTC
>NW_005841861.1:5042765-5043145 GCF_000455745.1 Alligator sinensis | reverse complement strand
GTATACCCGCTGCCTGCGATATGTGCAGGAGACGGAAGACCAGTTTACTCCCCAAGCAGTGTTGTCTAGATTGAGGAGCCGCGAGCTCCCGTCCGATCTCCGTGAGAGTTTTGGTACGGAGGGACGTGCCGCAGCTGAAGGGGCAGCCCTGAGGTGCGACAAGGGAAAGATGTTAAGTGCAATGGTCCATGCTACGACAACTCTCGTGCGGGAAAACGCAAGTTTAAAAGCCCAGCTGCTCATAACTGTTCAGGCGGCTAAAGACGCAGCTGTGAAAGAGGATCCTGAGACGCCATTCCAAGATGGCGCCGAGCAAGAAGGGAGCCACACGGAGGAGCCGGAAAAGATGGGCGGAGCTTCAAAAGAACGAGCGAGAATCC
>NW_005841861.1:5021206-5041815 GCF_000455745.1 Alligator sinensis | reverse complement strand
GGGTTCCTCATAAACCATTCTGGGCTCACCAAACGACAGCTCCGAATCCTGGGAGACGCAGGCCAATGGCAACTGGCCTACGAACTGGATTTTCAGTATCCAGACAAGCCAGACGACGACTCCTCTGCGTTGTCATCGACGTTTTCATCTTGCTGAACGTGGATAAAACCCCGCGGTGTTTGCCATCTACTTCCGCGTCGGTTGTGTCCACGAGCATGCAAGAAAAAAATTGTCCAGAGCGGAGCCGTGCCCGAGCACCTGCATTGTGTGCTGTAAAAAGCAGGAAGCGGCGGCAGGGTGGAGGGAAGTCCCGAGAGAGAGAGAGAGACGGAGAACGTCATTGAAGAAACGAGGACTTGACTCGTGACTTCGCCACGACGCCTACTGAAGTCCTGATAGTTGAATTTCTTGTTATGAATATAATTGTGTGTCTGTGTGTTAGTGCCAGCTATTATTTGATTCGGTCCTTAGAGGACGAACTTATTATGTTGTCTGAGTTTGTGTTTAACCGTTTAACTTACGAACCAGCCGAGAGAGCTCATAACGACTCACACGATGCGCATGTGGTTTAAAATTCTGGCTGTGCCATCGGCAAGGGGGCATGTCATAACCCAATGATTTTTAGTGCCTTGACACATTGGAATTTTCCCGCCAAATGGAGTTTTCTTTGCACGGTGGATTTCTCAGCTGCAGAAAGAAATCCCCGGTGCAAAACAGTTCCCGCCACACACATGCAAATTAGTGTCCCACTATTGGTTAATTCTAAATTATTCCTACGTGGCGGCTAGCAATTGGCTCGCTAGCTAGCCGTATAAAAGGTTAGAGCAGTTTCCACCCAAGTTGGAGGACTCCACAACCATCTCGTGGGGAACTCTGAGCGCACTGTGGAGCCTAGCAAACTCCGCGTGTGTCTTGGAGGAGGACATAGAGGCCTGATCAGCTCTTAGCCACTCCCCGTCATAGCGTAAATTTGACGTATCCCCCGTGTGAAGCGCTCGTGGAGTCGTACATCGACGATTCATCTCAGTTCGGTGCGGTCCGGAAGAGATCTCATTTGGGTTTGTTTGTGTGCAACTGCAACTCAAGCAAGTTTCCTTCCTGCACTGTGACCATCGGCAGTGTAAGTAAAGCTTTCTTTATAAAACCAATACGCTTCCGTGCCTAACTCTACTCTGTTGTGGAAAAACCCCACCTGACGGTCCGGACTACTGGCCATAGCCTCAGACCAACCCTCAGTCCCGACAGCCTGCACTAAGCTTTTCCTACTTTAAGAGCTGGTTGTTTCTCAGAGATCGCATCTACATGAGGCACTGACTGTGCAGTCATTACTGTACAGTCATTTAGTACTTGCACAGTCACACCAAGGAACGGCTTTCTCATGACCCTGTGTAGTAGCGCATGACTACTGCACAGTAGCATCATGTCATGCTTCCCACCATACAACACTGCTGCAGAGTAGTCAGGGGCTACTGCACAGTCAGCATCTCGTGTAGATGCAGCCAAAGTGCCTATAGTCTCTAATAGCAGCCTTGAAATTGAGGAAACAGAACCAGTTTACAGATGCCCAAAAAGCCTTGAAATTGATGGGTTCCTAAGTAATTTCACTTCTTTTTGCAGCTAAAGGAAAATCAGTACAAAACAGACTATGGAAGAGATAAAGGCCCCGCACTTCATTAGTTTATGCACTTTATCAATATCAGAAAAACAGTTGTGACCAGGGATCCTCATTTTCTCTGTTTAAAAATTGCAAATTCTCTGATAAAAACACAAATTCTAAAATAAAAACCACAATATCCACAATTAAAATTAAACTGCACTAGAGAGAGAGAGAGAGAGAGAGGGGTATCAATTGAACACAATGTTTTATTGATATATTTACAATTTTAAAGCAATGTGGAAGCCTACCAGTGCCTCAATCACTATAATAAAATAAATTCTAAATACCAATACATTTTGATATTTGATTTTGGGTTTTTTATCATGGAAAATCAGAGTTCCCCTGCCCCTTCACTCACCAGGATGCAGGTCCAGGCCCCTCACTCCCAAGCCACAGCCTCACAGCCCTGCTAGTACCCCCTGCCCCCTCCCAGAGGGCCCCCCCAACTGCCAGGGCTGCAGGGCCAGGGACCCAGCTCTGCAGCCCCCCAGCCTTGCAGCAGCACCTGAGGCCTGGCTGCCGCACCTGAGAGGCAGTGGCTGCTGCAGAGAGCAGTGTGGAGCCCAGCTTCCCCTTCCCCATGGGCAGCATAACTGGAGTGAATCCCATAGTGGGGGCAGGTGCAGGCTGCCTACTACAAGCTTGGGCTTCCCGCTGCTTTCCCCTGGGGTCTGCATGACCCACAGAGGGGACCTGGTGCAGCAGGGCAGAGTGGGGCAAGCAGGTAAGTTTATTGCTGCCGTTGTGAGCCCCATACCTCCATAGTGAGACGCCACTTGCCTGCCTGGCAGCAGTGAGGGGCACAAGTCTGTGCCATCACCCATACTGCTGCCAGGCAGGCAGCGGGTGCCTTACTATGGTGGTGCAGGACTCACAGTGGCAAGGAGCTTCCCCACTCAGCCCTGCTCTGCCCTGCTGCACCGGGTCCCACCTGCTGGGTAGCAGAGGCTCTGAGGGGAGGGCAGCAGGATGGGGAGCCTGAGCCCAGTGGGCAGCCCACATACACCCCTGCCCCACACACAGATCTGTGGGGGACATGCCCTCCCTGCCCCTGCCCAAGAGTGCGTGCAGCAGTGGGGAGCCAGCCCCTGTCTCTCCTGCCCCTGGATGAGCTGCCTGTGGCCCCGTCCCATTCCCCATCCTGTCCCAAACCCCACATACCACCCCAGCTGGGCAGCAGCCCCAGCCTGCCCAACTCCCTCCCTCCCTCTGGAGGGCTTAACCTCCGCCTCCCCCCAACTTAGCTGCAGGCACTGCTCTCCAGGCTGCCTGGTGGCCATGTACATGTGTGGGTGCCCACATGCACATGGCGCTCCCTGCCTAACCAGCCTTCTCTTGCTCACCCCAGCCCCTTGCAGCTGGAACTCTGCCAGCCTGCAGGGAGCTCTTTGCAAAAATGGAATATCCATGTGGTTCTCCATTAAAATGAGATATCAATATCTGCATTTTTCTCAGAAAACTGAGATCCCTGGTAATGATGTAAGCGATAGGCAGAAAATGGAAATAACTGTACAATGTACAAGTGGAATTCTATTTTAAAAGCCTACGTTTGTCTGTATGTCTGTCTGTCCATAACGCTTCATTCGCACTCTGATTGGCTGACGGAAACAGCCGATCAGAATGCTCCTAGTGTGGGGGAGCACCGCCATGATTCCGAAGCGGCGCCAAGGACCAGATAGAGGATGGGGAAGCCAAGGCCAGCAGCTCCCCCAACCCGCTCCCTGCAAGAGGCACAACAGCGGGAGCATGGGGCATTAGGTGTTGGCACTTCATCACAGGCCCCTACCTCTCCCCCACCCCTCGTCATTCTTGACGAGCAATTGGCTAGTATGTATATATATGTTGAAAAGGTAGAAGGTAAGGTGAAGTAGTAATGATTGATATTTTACTCACTTCACCTTACCACATTTGTGCTGTGCATAAATGCATGCGTGCGTACATGCGTGTGTATGTGTCCATCCCACTTTTCTTTTAGGTGTTTACCAGCCAACAGGGCATATTCAACACCAAAAAGCCATAGGAGTACTGGTACCCCCCTCTATTTTCACTAGACTGCTAGAGGAAATGGTCTATTCCTCAGCATTAAATATTTCCAGGGTACTTAGTCTCCTTCAGTCTTTGGCTGAAATATTCCTGCTCACTCTCAAAGCTCCCGAAAGATTTACAGATTATTTTAGGTTTTCTGCTGCATGGATTTCATCTTCAGAGACGCATGACCTGTGGAAATGTCACTGTAATTACATGAATCTCCCTTCAGAGAAGTAATAACTTTCAACCACAAGTAGTCAAGTGGTGTTCAGAGCTAGAAATAATCTTACAGTAAAAGCTCTGTTTTCCAGCATCCCCTGGGAATGGCGGATGCTGGCTAATCAAATATGCCAGTTAATCAAATGTGCACCGTCTGGTGCACTCCCCGGTGTCAGTGTGCCAGGGGACAGGGACGGGGGCCCCGCGGAGGGTGCTTTGTCCTGGGCTGTGGGCCGAAGAAGTGGCAAAGAAAAACTCTGCTTGCAGCGGCAAAACAGGAAGTCCCCTGGAAGTGGTACTTCCGGTTTCACTTTTGCCACGTCCCTCAGATGCCAGTTAATAGGGTTTTCCAGCTAATAAAGTGCCGGTTAACCCAGCTGTACTAAAGGAAGGAAGTGATCATCTACTTACAGACTAAGTCCTAATTAAATTTTAAACAGCATAATCTCCAACCACCAGTTCTGGGTTTTAACTTTATTTAAATAATAGTGACTAAATACCTTGCCAAAAATATTACCTTTCACATATTCAGCACAGAAGCTGCTATAGTGATGGAGAAGATGCAAGTACCTAAGCAAATAAATACAGCTTTAAAACCATTTAATTTTGGTTTTGATGACGCATACATGAACTTTCTCAGAGTAGGTGTTCCTGTGTACTGAGGCCTTAAAATGACAGATTTACTTTACTTTTTTTTTTTAAACATAGAAATCTTTTAGATTAAAATATTACTAACCTTATTTTCATTTGAATTTCATTAATTCCTCACAATGCCAATCTTCTCTGTGAAAAGATTAACTGGATTGTTACATTTGAATTATTAATTATGTAGAATGAACAGATCCATATTCAGTCTCATTCTCTTCAGAAGGGTATGGAAGACCTCAAGGAATTATATACAACAGTTGACTGACTGTAGGATTCAGTGTGCAATACAGCTAAACCCAACTTATTTAGGTACTTTTACCTATGTCCCATTTCCCTAATTCAAGGCTAGCTTTGAACTTCAGAGTTTAGGGTAGTTGCTATCACCTTAAACAAGGATGCTAATGAATGCCAGACATATTGGTAATTTATGATGTTGATAACTGTCCAAAAAGAAATGAACAAAGACCACTATAGTCAGTTCATAGAAACAAACCTGGCATCAGATACTACAACTGCTCTCTACTGCTCTGGATTCAGATTTACAGTACCAACCCCCAAGTATCTAGTCCCCCTACAAACATTATTTCACAAATAAGGATTTTTAACTTAATGTGATATCGATAGCTGGTATAATGAACCCCCCCCAAATTAAAGCCTGCATCTGCCAAAGACTGTCAAAATAAAAAAGAATCTGTGAGAGTGACTTTAATTCCTAGGAACCTCAGCACAATTTTTTGATGCAATACATTTCTGGTAAGTAATTGGACTGAGAACAGGGACAAGATATAGATGAGAGACTATGACAGGGGCAGGCAATTATCTCAACTGGAGGGCTACTTAATGAGTTTCAGTGAGCTGTTGAGAGCCACAAGGGTAGCCCTGCCCTTCCACAGGTGCCCTGCACCCTGGTCACCATCTTGGGACCGGAAGTTCTGCTCCTAACTCCTGACCTTTGCCACTGGAAGTCCCTCCCCTTGTCCCAGAAGTACTCCTTTTGGGACAGGAGGGGGTTACCATTTTGGAATTAAAAAAAATTAAATTGTATATTAAAAATCACACCTCTGCAATAACATAATTTTAATTTTATTTAAAAAAAAATACTTTTGTCCTGATTTGTGCATATAGAGGGGATCGCACAATATCTCAAAATTGTGTCTTATTCTTGTATATTGTGGGTGGGGGAGGCAGTTGGGTGGTATGGGTGGGTTGCTGTGGGTGTATGCGTGGGTGGGTGGGTATGTGGGGTGGGGTGTGTCCATGTGTGTGGATGTGGGGTGTGGAGGAGGGCACCATGCAGTTCCCAGCTACAACATGGGGCTCGCAGGACTCTGGCTCTGTGCTTCTATGTGGGGCTCCTGGCTAGAGTGCCAAGAATCCAGTGTGGAGGCACAGAGCTGACCCAGCCTGCTGGCACAGGACTCCCTATGGCTCCTGGCTATCGGGCCAGGCTGGCTTTGTTTTGGTCTTAGCGTTACAGCCGGGAACCGTGCACCACAGGGCCTACCCATCCAGCTCCATGCCACACTGCATGGGTCTCAGTCTTTCAGCTGGGAACTGCATGGTGTTTGGAGAGAACAGGCCAGGCTGGGTCAGCTCTGTGACACGGCATCGGGAATTGTGTGGTGCTGGGTGGTGCCCAGGTGGCTCCATGCTGTGCTGTGCCATGGTGTGCCACATGGGTCCCAGCTGCAATGCCGGGACCCGCACAGAGACAGCCTGGCCCATCCCACCCCAGCCCAATGGCGAGGGAAACAAGCACCACTGGGCTGGGCCACCTGGCTCTGTACAACGCCACATAGGTCCTGGCGCTGCACCCAGGAACCATGTGTTGCTGGGCCAGGCCAGGCTGAACCAGCTCTGTGCTGCACTGTGCGGGTCCCGGTATTGCAGCCACGAGCTGCACAGTGTGGCGTGGAGCTGGCTGGCCCAGCTGGGTACCTCTCAACAGCATGCATTTCCCAGCTTCATAGCTAGGACCGCAGAACACAGCAGAACTCATCCCAGCCCCCATGGTTCCCAGCTGGCTGGTGCTGCCACAGGCCCTGGCCCTGGGACCCTGTGGTCCCACACACCCACTCACTGCCCTTCCTCTGCCGTTTCCTTCCTTCCCTGCCTACTGCCACCGCTCCCCCAACACCCCAGCCCACCCGCCTCTCTGCAGCAGACAGTTCCCGGCTGCATGGCTGGGACCACAGGACACAGCAGGAACCAGCCCAGCCTGGCCAGGCCCCTGTGCTTCCTGGCTGCATGGCCAGTATGGCACAGTGCAGGAGGAGTCATCCAGGCCTGGCTGGGCCAAGCTGGCTCCTGCTGTGCCAGTGATCCTCCCTCCCCCCTCTCTCCGCCTGTTCTTATGCGAGTTCCCACTCCCAGATGGAAGGAGTACAGGGGAACAGCTCCAGGGTCATCAGGCCAGAAGCCTCTAGGCAGAAGCTTCTGGGTGGGGGCTGTGGGTGGGGCGGGGCCAGGTGGGCCTTGCTGCTGCTGCTGCTGTTGTCACTGGGTCGTGCTGCCAGGGTCCTGTTGCTGCTGGCACCTTCTCATCTTTGATAGGCAGCCATGAGAAGATAATAATCAATTTTCTAAAATTTTTAGGGGCCCCATGGGCTAGATAAATGGCCTGGTGGGCCGGATTTGGCCCACAGGCTGTATTTTGCCTGCCCCTGGACTGTGAGATAGTAATAGAGATAAGAGAAGTCCTAATCTCTAAGAAATAATGTTGGAGTGGAATATTAGGAGTGGAATATTAGCCTGAAAATCACAAAGACTGAACACATGCTCACCTCAAAAAGTAATAACATAGTTGTTTTTTTCTGTAACCAATAACTTTGGATCACTTCAAAGCATAGTTGTTAGATATCTGGTTCATAGTGCTACTCCATCCAACTAGCCGAGCTACTGGTGGGCAGGGAATTTGGGGGCATGGCTCATGGAGGGCAGAGCCTGCTGTAAAATCTGGAATCCCTGAGTCCTACTGAATATGGCCCTTGGTGGCAGAGGGTGGGTGAGAGCTGTGCTGATAGTCCCACCGACCCTGCAGCCTTTTCTTTCCCAATATATGCCAGAAGTGTAAGGTGTCCCAGATCCCAAGGGTTTAGGTTGGGTGCAAAATAATAAAACAGATCAGGGCTTATAAATCTGAACAGCAAAACATTGTGGGAAAGTTTGAAATAGTACAAGGAAGAAGGATCACAGGCCAGGGTAGGTGATAAACAGCAATTAGGTAATAGCAGGTTATTAGTTTTAAGAGTTCAAAAGAAACAGGAACAGTGTTACTCAGCAGCAAACTGGCACTCCTAACTGTTCAAAGGGAACGGCATTTCTGAAGAAGGAACATCAGAGTGGTTTTCATAGATTTCATAGACATTAGGGCTGGAAGGGACCTCGGAAGATCATCAAGTCCAGCCCCCCGCCAGAAAGGCCGGAAGTCAGCTGGGGTCATAGGGTCCCAGCAAGATAAGCATCCAATTTACTCTTGAAGGTGTTCAGTGTAGGTGCTTGAACCACCTCCGATGGCAGGCTATTGCACTGGGGGCTCAGACAGTAAAGAAATTCTTCCTTCTGTCCAGCCTGAAACTGTCTTGCAGTAGTTTATAACCGTTCAACCTCGTCATCCCTTGGGGCGCTCTGGTGAACAAACATGCCCCCAGACACTGATGGCCACCCCTGATAAACTTATAGGTGACCACCAGATCACCCCTGAGCCTTGCGCTTTTCCAGGCTAAAGAGCCTCATAGATCTCAGCCTGTCATCGTAAGGTCTGTTTTCCTGACCTCTGATCATGCGCGTGGCTCTTCTCTGGACTCTTTCAAGCTTCTCAACATCCTTTTTGAATTGTGGGTCCCAAAACTGGATGCAGTACTCCAGCTGCGGCCTCACCAAGGCCGAGTACAAAGGGAGAATGACGTCCGGGGATTTGCTTGAGAAGCAGATCCTCTTGTCTAAACAACAGCATGACAAATAGGACAGTTTAAAGGTAAGAGATGAATACTCATGCAGAAAAAGGACCAAGGTTTGTGACAAACTTTCATGGGGTTAAACTTTAGCCTTTCAAATTCCACTCAGCTAAAGCAAGAGACACAGTTGCAGACTAAATCACAAAACACAGACAAGATGCAAGATGGAGCGGGTGAGAGTGCCAAGTAATCCTGCCATCCAAGTACCAACTGTATGTAATATTATATCTCCTTTTTATTTTATTAATTTATGGGTCCTTACCGGCAGTGCATAACAGAGTAAGAACCCAAGTTGCAAACACTGTGAAAACCCCTATGCTGGAATTCAAAATGGGCTGGAAACAATTCCTTGGTTCTGAACACCACCAAGCTTTAAGAGAGGGAGAGAGAAAATTTTATATCTAGTTATGATCTTGTTCCACCTTGTGCCTATGCGTGTTATAGACTAAACTAAAACACCAGATCTGAAACTTAACTGAACTCTGAGTGGTTTTCAATCCAAATCCAAAAAGCCCTGTGCATCTTGAATCCATCTATATGCTATGACACTGCCACTGACAACTTATTAACTTGTCTTTAGACATCCCTATATTACCAAGTGGAGTGGGACATCTCTTCAACAATATGACTGAGACATTTTAATAGCATTAGGCTTGACTTTCAGAGATGCCGAGTACTATCTGCTCTCACTGATTTCCACTTTGGCAAAACTAGCCACATTTCCAATTCATAACTTCAAAAGCTTGGTCAATTTGCAACCCTGTCACAGAATCCAAAGTAGCCAAGGTATCTGGAGCACTTTCGGAATAGGAATTGCCTTGCAAGTCACTGGGAAGTTCAGCATAGATATGATCTTCCTATATGCAGAAACTTATAAACAACACACACTGTTTAGCACTCTTTACATCCTTCAATCCAGTTTGATAAGGCTGAAGAAATTAGCAAAATTCAAATAGAAAATGGACATCTGTAGGAACAAAGATACCTTGAACGAGATAGTTAATGCTAAAATAAAAATTGAAATTGTTGTGCTTCAGGATTTAATCCAATCTCTGAGTTAGGATTGGAAGGAGGTCTACTGTAGGGCCTAGATTATCCCTTATCTGCCTAATGTGAAGTTTCTTGCACATACCACTGAAGTATTGGTGTGGGTCAGCTTTGGAGATAAATTGTTGGACTAGATTAACTACTGGGGTGATCCAGTATAGAAATTCCTTTCTTCCTAATACAGACCAACATCTGAGGAAAAAAAAAAAAGGATCTGTTAGGTACATTAATGCATTCAAAATTACAGACAACTATTCTATGGTAAAAAAGAAATTAGCAGAGTATTTGAACTGGATATGAATGCAATGCAACTTGCCCTGCAGGAAAAGAACCTTTATACAATTTGAAATGCTTTGTACAGCTTAGATGGAGTTTTGTAGTCAAGAAAACCTGTCCCCAGAGATGTTTCCAGGCAAGATTATTTATATAACTAAAATGCACTGTCTGCAAGTTTCAACAGCTTCATTGCTGGGTAGTGATCAGGGCCTTGCTCCAGACTCATGCTGAAGGCTGCCCCAATTAAATTAGATATAAATGGATCTCTCGTAATTCAGGCTTGGGAGTTCAAGGGAGCCAGACATTAATGATAGACACCTCACTTCAGTGCGTTTATAATGCTGGCTTGATGGGCTTTCTAGGCTCAAGCAGATCACAATTAACTGCTTCAACTAAGCCACCTGAGCAATTTCTCAGGGGTATGCCAACCTCAACACACTAACTCTGAAAGAATCCTTTATTCATCTCTCTCTATTACGCAAAACACTCAGTTCAAGACAAAACACTAAAATGTTGATTATAACTTCACTCTCCACATGGATCTCTTTTTCAGGATAGGTCTACAAGGCACTTGATTGGAAACAGTACACATGCATTAGCATAAGGCTCCACCCAAACTAGTACAGTATATGTGGTATTGTATTCTGCCATGTAGACATCCCCTAAGAATGTTTATACTACTGCTACTTAAAAATCAATTGCAATGGACTTTACAGTTTCACACTTTTTCCTTTATAGGGATAGATTTCTGCTTAAGGGAGGGATTTGAGAAGGAGGTGGGTGTTCAAATTGTGTAAGTTAGGCTGGAAAGGCATTCTTAAAGAGAAAGCCTTTTCAGCATTTCCTAAATGTGGTCAGTTTCTGGATTTGCCTCATCTCCTTGGAACGTAGCTCCACAGCTGTATCCTCTTGATAGAGGGTGTTCCCCTATTTCATAGACTGGAATTTGATCACTGATGATCTGTTCTTAAACCATTAATTGATTAAAAAAAAAACAAACAAGACCAAAATGAAAATAATGTCATTGGAGCTGATAGAGAACGATTTCACACAAGCATGGTAAGATCACAGGGAGTTCATGAAGACAGTGGGCAACTACATCCTAATCTATCTGAAGCCCATGGCTTTAACCATGGTGATTTATAGGTAACTAACCTGAGAGGAATAATGCATGAATGACTGTCAGGTCAATCTCCAGAAACAAGGGTTTAAACAAAACATCATCCTATCAGTCTGCTACTTGATTATACTGAATTAGAGCAATGGTAAGGTACAGTAGGTACATAGGCAGCTTTTATTTTTCCCCCTCGGTAAAAAGCAGCTGGACTGCCCTATGCTGAAACATATGCAACATTCCTAGCTTCAACAGCAGTCCATCCTGAGAATCAGAGCGCTGCACCCGTTTCCCTGATAGCTCTTCCCCTTGCTGCAGTGGGTAGAAAAATCAACACAGCAGGGAGTCTGGACCTGAATTAAAAAGGGTTCCTTCTATATCATATTTCTTTACAAAACTTACGGATGAGTCAGTGTGTTACTTTCACATCTGGAGGATCATATTAAAATCTGCTATGATGGAAACATACATTTTTTCCCTTGGTTATATACAGCTCATACTATTACCCCATTCAGATTAATACTAGAAAATCTTGAACTAAGATTATCTTGAGGGATGCTGGTTCTGCCTTCTGGAATTTTTCTACACATTCTTATGGTGGTGAATCAGCTGTTAACAATGCCATAAGAGCCAAAATCATTGCTTCATTTTAGCCTACTACTCAATAGTATAGTTTTTCAGAATGGCCAAGTATAGACATTACACTTCAACTGGTATGAGTGATCAGAAACCGGTCTATAACTATAACAGAACAGAAGTTTGGCGCACACAGACTAGTTTAAAATAGTGGAACCCAGTCTAAGATTTGCAACTCCCCCTCCCCCTCAGGTCCACCTTCCAAAGGGCGAATGTGTGTTCTGTTATCAATATAAACTATGCCTCTTACAGAAAACTGCATCACTTAGATTGATTCCTCCTCAGGCTTTTTGAATGTTGGTACCTAGCCAATATATGCAACTCATTACTGGAAGAAGTTGCTTTCCCTGGCATCAATAATTGCAAATAAAAGCAGCCAGGAGTTCCTCCAAATAAATGAGAGCAGTCAGGATTATATAGCATTATATGTGGTATCTTGTTTATGACAATGCTTCTGTTAAATTTTAACATGTACATCATGATGGATGTTATGAGAACCCTTGTAATATAAAATTTCACTACATGATATTTAGAATATTCATAAGGAAAACGGATTTGAAATGGGGATTTTTCACGTGTTATAAACAAAATTATCAAATATTAGGCAAACGTTAACATTTCTGGGAAAATATGAAACTGATCATTAATTCAGAATCTAATCAGACCAGAGCTTAATGGCAAACAAAATATTAGCAGGATTTTAGTATAATGCAAAGAACAAGATATTGCAGCTGAAGAGGGTATAAATAGCTCTTAAGTATTTAAGAAGTAACCAAATATTTGAAAAAAGAAAAAGTTCAGTAATTCCAATAGCTGCATGAATTTTAGCACCTAGTTTTTTGGTGGGCATAAACGGGGAGGGAGGGAGGGAAGGAAGTTTATATTATTTACTATTCCTATTTAGAATGTGTCAGGTCCTACAATTAAAAGGACAATAAAATAGCCATGTGGTCTTGCTGACCAATGGCACAATAAATAAATATTCCATGAACCAGTTTTAGATTTATTTTAATATTGGTTTTTTTCTTTCAATGTATTTATTTGCAAATTATCCTGTAAATACAAAAAAAAAAAAAAAAAAAAATCACTAACCAAAAAAAGGGACCAACTAAGAAATGAGATTGGTGACATCATTTGGGCAGCTCCATACAAAAATTATGTAGATATATTAAAACAAAACCACGATATACATTTATGAAACAGATTCTGTGAATGGACAGTGTGTGTGGGAAGCTGCCGACTAATCTACTATGAACAGAACATTGGTATGTAAGACAACTATAGTTAGAACTAGAGTAATAGCCCAAAAAGCGTGGATATTCACAGGGGAGCCTTGATTTTAAAAAAAATGAAAGAAAAAAAATCTAAAGCTTAAATAAAATTAAAATCACTTTTAAAAACTTGACAGATGCCATGCAGAGCATGGCAACGATCTTATCTGAAATAAGAGAGACAAGAAAGGTTGGGTATGGACAAGCTCCAAATCTAGCAAGAATTTCTATAAACTTTAAACCTTGTGAAGGGAAATAACTTGGCAATTAGAAGACTGGTTATTAGGGCTGTGCAAGGCTTCCATCAGTGCTTCAGATCCGTAGAAGCTTCAGATGTTTCAGTGTCCGAAGCAGCACGTCCAGATCGAAGCACTGGTTTCGTTAGGCTTTCCAAAGCGCTTTGGAGCTCTCGAAGTGCTTCGGAAAAGCTTCAGAGTCGCGTTGGAGATCCGGCCATAGGGTATAATGGGGGGAAAAAAAAAAAAAAAAAAACAAAAAAAAACTTTAAAACGTGTGGGGGGGTGGTGGTGGATGTTTGTCTGATTTGGATGAAACTTGCAGAGGTGGTAGGCTCTGTTGAGAGCATGAAGACTGCCAAGTTTCAAGAAGATCGGTGCAGGAGTTCAGGGGGGAAACTGTTAATGAGTTAATGAGCAATGATTAACACCTACAAAACCACAGACTAAGGAAAGTAAATACTCAATACAGACAATCAACTGCCCCAAGACAGAGACAGTCAGTTGCACAAGCACCCATGTCATGAGTTTTGCCTGTCAGCAGCTAGAGGTAAAGGGCCACAGAACCCAAAACCCCTGCTCCTATATCCTCAACAGCTGGCAGGCTTCATGGCCACAGCAGGGGCTACCATCCCTGCAGCTTTCACCCTGCTGCACCTTAACACACACACTGTCACCCAAGTCACGAGTTTTGCTTGTCCGTAGCTTGAGGTGCAGTTCCCCCCAAGCCCCTGCACCTATCTCCTTGAAACTTGGCAGGCTTTGTGGCCTGAGCAGGGGCCACCACCCCTGCAGTTTTCAACCCCTGTGTTGTAATACATAGACATGCCATGAGTTTTGCTTTCAAGAATTTGAGATGTAGTTCCCTCCAAACTCCTTAACTGATCTTCTTGAAACTTAGTAGGCATCATGCTCTCAGCAGGGGCTGCAAGTTGCATCCAAATCAGGCAAAAAACAACAAAGTTATAGATATTTCATTGATTCCCCATTATACCCTATGGCTGGATCTTCAGGCGGCTCCGAAGCTTTGGAGCCACTTTGGCCGGATCAAAGTGGGAACTTGGTCCGGAGCTCCAGATTGGATTGCTGGCATCCGAAGCAGCTGGATCCAAAGACGGATCAAATAGCTGCCTACTCGCACAGGCCTACTGGTTATGTGACTCATTAAATAATTAGATACTACAAATCAATGTAACATTACAGTGCTGTGAGACATTGAATGAGTAATGCCAAACTTAAAAGGAAAAAAAAAGCCCACACAAAGCACATGACTGAAGCAGCTTTTATAGTGTTTGCTTAAAAGATGTTTCAAATTTATTAAGATTCAAACAGCAGCAGCTTTGTTAAACAAGCACATGTTCACAAGTAAGGGCACACCCCTCCCCCACTCCCTGCCCTGCCTTGCCCCGCCCCTCCCCCCAAGGCCAACCTCCATAATTTTTTTTAATTAAAAAGTTAGATTGGCTTTATAAAATCCCATTTCCAGTAAGCTCATACTAATTTTCTCATTTTAATTTTGCATATCCTTTTACCAATTTTAGAGGGCAAAACCAAACAGGCAATAAGTCAGTTGGGGTGACAGAGAATGAAGACTTATATGGCAAGAAGAACAGGGTAGAATCCTGGACTAATTACTTTAATAAGTTTTAATATTTGAGGTTTTCAAGGTTAGAATCTTTCTTTAAGCAGACTTGGGTTGTGTGTTAGCTGAATACACATTCAACCAAATTTTTTTTTATTTTTTGTTGTCGACATTTCCAAATAAAGCAGTGATTGAGCAAATCTTCAGGTCTGCATTAGAAAAAGAAAAATTCTAGCAACACATCCTGAAACTATTATTAGTTTTAATGTAACATTTGCTAATACTTTTGAAATATTCCAACATAGGCCTGGAGCTGATGATACACTCTGGGAATGCTACATGTGCATTTAGGCGCGCCCAAATCTAATGCATATTAGCTTAATGCACAATAGGGTGATTTAGGCTCATGTCTACATGTGTACATGTTAAAGTGCATTAATGCCATGTGGGACTAAAGTTAGTCCCAAGACAGATGCCTTAATGCATCTACACGTGCCAGACAAGAGCGACAGAGCAGTTTTCTCGTGCAGAGGCATGAGAGAAAAGACAGAGGACAGCATCCCTCGGGAGACTAGTACTAAAGATCAACTTGGCAAATATTGATCGGAACCTGCTTGGCGTACTCCCAGACAGGTACCCAGAGTGAATTAGAGACTTTGCCGATAACATCACTGATTGGATGTTTCGGAACATATATATACGTGGACTATTTTTAAAGCATGTCTCACAGATATATATGAGAGAGAGAGAGAGAGAGAGAAAATTGAAAGGTGCCTCTTAAAGGGACCAATAATTAGTTACATGTTGCTTTTCTGAGGGAGGGTTGTCCTCAGTAAGACCCCAGTACCAAGAGAGTTGTGTTCTCTGATGCCCAGGGTTTCATAGCAGAAGAATAACCAGACCCCCAGATACAGAGACGCTAATAGAATAAGAGTGTCAAGCGGACTAGTTTCAACCATGTTTAAGAACCGGAAGTCTACCGTTTTGTTATTTGTTAGGGTAACTCCCATCAAGTCATGGTAGGAGAGAAAATAAAACACGGGTGGGAAGCTCAGAGTTGAAGCATGGGGGTTTTTTTGTAATTTATCTAGGGGCACATGCTCACAGACTTACGGTGCATTTGCCAGGAATGAAACCTAAATGGAAACGATGAGCATAGATTCTCAGCCACCTGCGGATTGGCAACAAGCCCAAGCCCTCACAGTTAGAATACTACAGACAACAAGCTCAAATGGAGGAGCTAGTGAGGGTAAGAGCTCAAGAAGCAGAGGCAAGGATAATGATTTTGTTTAGACAGCAGGAGCTTAGTGAGAAGTTAGAGGCATGACCAATAACCATAAGTACCAGAGTAGAAGGAACTAGACTCCCAAAAGTGATTGTATTGAATGATGTAGAAGTGTTTTTAGAGGGGTTTGAGGGCAGCAATTGTGGCAGGTTGGGACAGAAAAGAACGGGCCATCCTGTTAGGGCTGTTGTTGACAGGACCAGAGTAAGCAGCTCTTTTGAGAGAAGGGCCAGATGCTATGAGAAGGTAAAGGAGGCCATATTATATAGGCTAGAAATTTCACCATAGACATATAGGCAGAAGTTTAGGGCAAAGGAAAAACCGGAAGAGATGCGACTTAGGATGTTTGCCCAGATCTTAAACGATGCTGCCACACAGTGGATATAGCCAGCTAGTAAAACCATGAAACAGGTGGTAGATTTGGTAATTTTGGAACAGTTCATAAAAAATTTGGAAGTGAACACCTGAAGATGGGTAAAGAGGCATCAACCAAGGTCATTAGCAGAGGCATTCAAAGTGGCTGAGGATTATGCCAATGCTGAATTTGATCCTGAGCCTATAAGGAGGGAAAAAGATAGGGAATGCTGGAATGGGGGCTCAGTCAGAACCGTAATAAGGGGTGGAGGAGTGAAGGAGCAAAAATAAACACTAAGGAAATTAGGAGTTGGGATTTGAGAGAGGTGATCTGCTTTAGATGTGGAGAAAAGGGGCATATAGCAAGATACTATAACAAGAGAGGGGGAAGTGAAGGGGACCATGTGTCTCCCCATGAAGAGCAGATGGACTGCAGTTTTGAGAAACACAAGGGGCCATGGTGGAAGGCAAAACCTCTACTAGAGGTAAAAATAGGACACATAATTGTACCCGCTATTGTGGGTACGGGATGCACACAAACCATGCCGAGGTCAGATCTAGTGGCACCCAAGACGGGAGAGTTAACAACACCTGTCAATATGGTCTGTATAAGTGGGGCCTCGTACACATATCATAGGAAGAAGTTATGGTTGACAATATTAAATCGAACAGAAGAAACTGCAGTAGGATTAACTGAGTCCCTGCCTTGCCACATGCTTTTAGGTACTGACTGGCCTCACTTGCAAGAGGTGGTTACAAAGGCTATGGAAGAACTGATTACCAGAGATTATGTGAAGCAGGTAGAAGGGGCATTATGAGGGGTGAGAATTGCAGAGTAGGAACCAGACGCAGAAGGAGGAAGGAATAGACTTGAAGATGTAATAGAGGAGGGCTAGTTTAGAGAATACCAAAAATAGGAGCTGCTGTTCCAAAACGTCTTTGAAGAGAACCTAGCCAAGAGGGAAGAGGAGGTCCTCAGCCCTGAGTTGGTGGAGATGACACCCCGTTTTGAGATATTGTACCAGGTAGATAAAGGCAAGGGAGGAGAGAAAGTAGCCTAGATTCTAGGACCTAGACAGTATTGGGTACAATTGTTGAAAGTCGCCCATGCTTTATCAATGGAAGGCCATTTGGGCCAAGATAAAACAGAAGACCGATTAAAACAACGGGTGTTTTGGCCCCGCCTCTACAAGATTGTGAAAAAGTACTGTAAAGAATGCCCAGAGTGTCAAAAGGTATCCAGTTAGAAGCCCATGGAAGTTCCTTTAGTCCCTAGGCCACAGGCAGCTCATCCATTTGAAAGAATAGCTTTGGATATTGCGGGACCTTTTCTGAGGAGTAATGCAGGGTATCAGTATGTGCTGGTGATGGTAAATTACGCAACACGGTTCCCAGAGACAATACCTTTAAAGAGTGTTACGACTCCCAAGATAACACAGGAGTTGATGAAGTGGGTATCAAGAGTAGGGATACCCCAGGAGATTCTAACAGACCAAGTGAAGACATTTATGTCAGGAGTATTATAAGGGGCAGTGGTGATGCGTAGGGGGTGCACGCAGGTGCACATGCACCCCCCGAGCGTGGCGGTGCACCCACTACAAAAAGGCACCACCGACATTGTCGGCAGTGCCTGTGGTTGGTCACCAACTCCTGGTCAGCGCTCGCCAGCCCTTAGCCCCCCGACTGCTGACATCTGTGGGAGCTCTGTGTTTACTGCCACCGCACTCCGGTCACTGCTGCCACACTCCTGCTGCCGCTGTGCCCCACCCAGATGCCGGGGGCAGGTGTCGTTCATGATGAGGGGTGTGCAGACAGCCCTAGTTTGTGCAAGAATTTCTGGAATGGCTGGAGAAAGTTCGAGAAGTGGCACAAGAAAACCTGGGACTTATGCAGCAGAGGCAAAAACAAAGTGACAAGGTCCATGCCAAAAGAGATTTGAAAGTGGGAGACAGGGTTTTGGTGTTGTTGCCTGACAGCAGTCATAAATTGTTGTCACGATGGCAAGGCCCTTTCCAGGTGACTAGGAAGTTGGGACTGGTAAATTATGAGGTACAAAGAAAGAAGATCATTTAGGAAGAAGCAAAATTACCATATTAACCTGTTGAAGAAGTGAAATGACAGGAAAGCGTAGTTGATGCAAGCACATGTAGGGGACCTAGATGATGTAGGAGATGTTAAATATTGGAGTTCGTGTCAGGAGCCCCACAGATAGGAGATAAAATGTCCACGGGAGAGAGGGAAGAAATAAAATGGTTGATATCTGAATTTCCAGATGTTTTTAGAGAAAAACCCAGTAAAGCCAAAAGGTGTAGTGCACAATATCAGGGCGCTCGAGAGGTGCATTGTTAAAGATCACTGGAGAATATTACCACAGCACTTAAGGAAAGCAGCGAAAAAAGAAATCATGCAGATGTTGGAGGCAGATATTATAGGAGTCAAGAAGCCTGTGGAAAAGTCCGCTAGTGATAGCCCCAAAGACAGACGGCACTATTTGGGTATGCGTAGATTTTAGAAAGGTGAATGAGGTGGTGACTTTTGATGCTTTCACCATGCCTCGGGTAGAAGAAATGCTAGAAAGAGTCAGCTAGGCCAAATATATACATCGACACTAGACCTGATGAAAGATTATTGGCAAATGCCAATGAATGATAGGTATAAAGAGAAGACTGCTTTCGAAACCCTGTGGGGGCTGCTTCAATTTAAGTGTATGCCATTCGGCCTGCATGGAGCGACAGCATCTTTCCACCGTTTGATGGATAAGACATTAGATCCTCATCAAGATTATGCAACAGCTTATATTGACGATATCATAATCTTTTCACCTAATTGCAAGCAACATTGTCAACATTTATGGACTGTTCTGCACAAACTCCAAAATACAGATCTGACAGCTAATCCCAAAAAGTGTAGTTTGGGACAGGAAAAGGCCAAGTATCTGGTTTCCAAATAGGACAGGGTCGAGTAAGACCACTAGAAGACAAAGTAGAGGCTATAAGGAGATAAGATACCAAAGACATTACGGAAACTTAGATAGTTTCATAGTTGGTAGGGTCAGAAGGGACCTGAGCAGATCATCAAGTCCGACCCCCTGCCATGGGCAGGAAAGGATGCTGGGGTCAAATGACCCTGGCAAGGTGTTCATCCAGCCTCCTTTTAAAGACCCCTAGGGTAGGAGCCAGCACCACTTCTCTTGAAAGTTGGTTCCAGATCCTAGCTGCCCTGACAGTGAAGTAGCTCCTCCTGATGTCTAGCCTGAATCTACCCTCTGCCAACTTGTGACCGTTATTTCTTGTCAGTCCTGGTAGTGCTCGGGGGAACAGGGACTCCCCCAATGCCTGTTGGTCCCCCCTGACTAGTTTGTAAATGGCCACTAGATCCCCTTCAGCCTTCTCTTGTGGAGGCTGAACAGGTTCAGGTCCCTTAGCCTCTCCTCATAGGGCCTGCCATGCTGCCCCCTGATCATGTGAGTGGCCCTCCTCTGGACCCTCTCCATGTTGTCCACATCCCTCCTGAAGCGCAGCGCCCAGAACTGGACGCAGTACTCCAACTGCAGCCTGACCAGTGTCGCATAGAGGGGGAGGATCACCTCCTTGGACCTGCTTGAGATGCATCTGTGAATGCATGACAAGGTACGGTTGGCCTTCCTTACTGTGTCCCCACACTGTTGGCCCATGTTCATTTTGGCATCAATAATGACTCCAACAATCCTTTTCTGCCTCTGCACTGATGAGAAGGGAGTTCCTCAGCCTGTAGGTATGCTGCTAGTTCTTCCTCCCCAGGTGCAGTACCCTGCACTTGTCAGTGTTGATCATTCTTAGGCTTTGCACATTAGTATAGGAGATTTGTTAAGAATTTTTCTGAGATTGTGGCCCCACTCACGAACATGACAAAGGGTAGGTCCAGACATTTAAATTGGTCAGAGCCAGCAATAAGAGCTTTTGAGGAAATTAGGCGGTTACTCTGTAAAGCACCAGTCCTGGTCAGTCTAAGGGCTCCTGGGCAGCCTAAGGGCCAAAAGGGGAGCACATAAAAAAGTGGAAACAGGGAGAGATCACCAAAGACGAATATACCTCCTCTGCTCGTGCTTGTAGGGAGGCAGTTAGACTGGCCAAAGCTACCATGGAGCTGAGGATGGCATCCCAAGTAAAGGACAGCAAGAAATTGTTTTTTAGATAGATAGGGAGTAAAAGGAAGGCCCAGGGAGGAATAGGACCCTGCTAAATGGGCAGAAACAATTGGTGACGGACAGGGGGGACAAGGCTGAACTCCTCAATGAGTTCTTTGCCTCAGTGTTCCTAAG
>NW_005841861.1:5020830-5021040 GCF_000455745.1 Alligator sinensis | reverse complement strand
TTTGAACACTCGTGGTGCACGGGCCAAGTCCCGGAGGACTGGAAAAGGGCCAATATGGTCCCCATTTTCAAGAAGGGGAGGAAGGAGGACCCAGGCAACTATAGGCCAGTCAGTCTCACCTCCATCCTTGGCAAAGTCTTTGAAAAAATTATCAAGGCTCACATTTGCAAGAGCCTGGCAGGACAAATTATGCTGAGGGGAAACCAGCAC
>NW_005841861.1:5011179-5019848 GCF_000455745.1 Alligator sinensis | reverse complement strand
AGAGGAGGTTGGATGGGCATCTAGCTGAGGTCATCTGAACCCAGCTCTCTTTCCTGCCTATGCAGGGGGTCAGACTCGATGATCTATTGAGGTCCCTTTCGACCCTAGCATCTATGAATCTATATAGCCTAGGTTTCAGGAGCCATTTTTCTTATAGACAGACGCATCAGGGTATGCTATGGGGGCAGTCCTGTTCCAAATGTTACACAGCGAGGAACAACTGATAGCATATGCTAGCAAAAAGTTCTTCAAAGCAAGATGAGATATACAATGATAGAAAGAGAATGCCTTGCTATCAGGTGGGGAGTCAAATTATTCCGATACTATTTATTAGGGCAGAAGTTTGCGTTAATCACAGATCATGCACCTTTAAAGTGGCTGCAGACTACAAAAATGCATAATGCCCGTATAATGTGATGGGCACTTGCATTACAGCCTTTCTATTTTGCAGTAGAGCATCAGGCTGGCAAGATGAACATAGTTGCTGATTTTCTGTCTTGATCTACAACAGACGAGGACTAAACCAGATAAGAAAGATAACAGCTGATTAAGGACAGCAGATAAAACAGTTCATGCTGAAATGCTCAACCTAAGAACTACAGACTAAGAGGGGAGGTGTGTAACAGGGAGTCTGCGACCCTGTTTCTGGAAGAGAACTAAAAGATAGAAACTTAACGGACCAGCGGCGAGATGACCAGGAGAATGACATCATCAGTCAGCACCAGGCACGTCCGCCGCCCCTGCAGGGTGGAGAAATGTGTAAATTGCTAAATTAGGAGGATGCAGATAAAAGAAGTAAGGACTAAACCAGCAGATCCCTGGAAGGGCAACTGAGAGCCATGGCGAGAGAAGAGAGTGACGGAGCAGTTTTCTCGTGCAGAGGCATGAAATAAGACAGAGGGCAGTGTCCCTCAAGAGACGAGTACTGAAGATCGACTTGGCAAATATCAATTGGAGCCTGCTTGGCATACTCCCAGACAGGTACTCAGAGTGAATTAGAGACTTTGCCAATAACATCACTGATTGGCTGTTTTGGAACACACACACACACACACACACACACACACACTCTATCTTTAAAGTATGTCCCACAGATGGTGGAGAGAGAGAGAGAGAGAGGGAATTGAAAGGTGCCTCTTAAAGGGACCAATAATTAGTTACATGATGCTTTTCTGAGGGAGGGTTGTCCTCAGTAAAGACCCCAGTACCAAGAGAGTTGTGTTCCCTGATGCCCAAGAGTGGTTTCATAGCGGAAGAATAACCAGACCCCCAGATGTAGAGACGCTAATAGAATAAGAGTGTCAAGCAGACTAGTTTCAACCATGTTTAAGAACCGGAAGTCTACTATCGTGTTACTTGTTAAAATAACTCCCATCAAGTCATGGCAGGCAAAAAAAGAAAACATGGGCAGGAAGCTCAGAGTTGAAGCACTTTTTTTTTTTCTTCATAATTCATCTAGGGCCACCCGCTCACAGGCACAATTTAGTTTTGTTAATGTTTAACGTCTCAAGCTTCCTTCAGTTCAGCTCACATTCTCTAAAATCACAAATATATTGCTGGTATACAATCAAGTGTACATAATTATACATCCATTAGGTAGTAATTATTAATAATAACTCTTCAAGATCAAAATTTTCACCTAAAGAAAGCATGTAAACTTCCTCAGATTTATAATAAAATCTGCACAGCACACCCTGGAACATTATCAGCAATTAAGTCAACCAAATAAATAAGAGGTGGCTTTAAAATAGAATTTATACTGTCCTTGAACTTTTTTCACAACGTTTCATGTAATTTTCTTGGCCAATCCAAATTTGTGTTTCCATGGATAGCATAAGGAATGAGAGAAGAATTAAAAGTATCAAATGTGAACATCCAGAATCCACACAAAGGTGGCCATTACAGACTAGAACAAAGAATTGTCTGTAGACTATGTATCTTGAGATTCTGACTGAAATTTGTCAGATACAGGATGCCTTTGGATAATGGGGTGAGGGGTGAAGTCCTCAATGCACACTGTTTGTCATAAAGCAATTTGATAACCAACTAAAACATAAAGACTCTTTGGCTATTGTAAGCAAAAAAACATTCCCCTTGCTGTAGCAGGGCCTGAGGGGAAGTTGGTTTTATGCTCATAGCATGCCCAGGATTTATTTCTACATAAGTTTGTACTTAGGCACAGGCAGCTATTGACTTGCATTTTGTGTGTGGGAGAATGAAGCAGATTTAAAGATCTCTCTCCTCCCAGAATACTCTTAAGCCTACCCCTTCCCCCCTCTCCCTTCCTCCCAAAAAAACCACAGACACACCACTTACCCTGGAGCAGTCTTGCTCTTTTGCTGGACCTTCTGAGCAGATAAAAATAGCATGACAAGAGTTATATATGCAGAAAGGATATAGCTGTGTCTTTTAAGTACAGAGAGGGCAGCTACAAGTGACCAAGGAAACCTTTCCCACTGTGGTAATAGGAAAGCTGATTGAGCTTCCAATGTTTTGCTGGGGTTTCTGTTTAGTTAGCTACTTGGAAATCTTTTTCCTAATATAAATATCTTGGAATATAAGACTTATTCTGGAATCAAACAATTCTAGCCAAGATTTTTCAAAAGGGTCCAAAATTTGATAAATAAGCTATCTTTTTTTTCCTAAAAAGCATTAACTAATGTAAATTTGAAAGCAGACCACTTAATTTGATGTTTTAATATGCATTTTACCATTTTGAAAGATACAGGGGCTAGAATTTTCCAGCCTTGTGCGCACAGTCTTCACATAAAGAGTGTGAACAAGCATTCACAAGGTCCAGTTTAGATTAAGGTATCTTACTTTAAACCACCTAAACTGGGAGCAGTGTGTGCAGGTGTTTGCCACAGGCAGGAGCAGTGCAGGCAGCCCAAGGTAGCTTGTGGAGGAAGAGAGGGGCAGCGGGGAGAATGCTGTTAGCATTTGTGTGGGGACAGTTGGCAGGTCAGGGGTGGGGGTGACAGGTCAAGGGGAGCGTTTTAAAATAGCCCACTCAGGGTCAGGGACTAGGAACAGAACAGCTCCAGAGCTGAGGGGTGTGGTTGGGCTTTCCCAGCCTCAGGGTTATGCTGTAAATGCATACATGTGTTCACCAGACAGGGTTAACCCATTTTAGTTGGGGTTAATTTAAAGTCAACCTCCTGAGGTGAACTAACTTAGATCAGGCATGCCATTGTGGGCAATTTAAGTCCTGTGAAAGTCTGTGTGACTGGGCATTTAGATCAATCTAACCTTGGTTAGGTCAAGCTAAATATAACACCTGCACGTACCCGGGTGCTTCATTCAAACTTCTATGGAAGAACGCAAAAAGCACTTGAGAGAGACAAATCAGGCCTACAATTTAAATGAGAAGTCACAACTACACTTTTGTTTGTATATATTACATGAGTGACAAGCACTGATCCAGGTTTCAGACAAAGCTATGAAAGCAGAGAATTTATTTAAAAAGGGACAGACATTTTTATTGAATGTGAATATCATAAAAATGAGCATAATGAACTAAAATGAAAGTCCTGAAATCTTTCAGAGCAATGGAATGCACAAATTGCAGCTCAAATGAACCCCTAATTATAGCTAAATTGTTCTTGAGGGGGAAAATGTGACTTCTGTATAAAATGAGTCAGCTATCCTCTATCCTGTGATGGAAACACTTCTGAAGCCCCAGTCCTAATTTCAGCCTTATATAAAACTTTGGCTAGAAAAAATGGTTTAACAGTTGCAAAACTGCCAGCTTGTTTTGGAAGTCAAGACAGATTTCCTTGTAATAGTGAAAAGAAACATAGCAGGATAAGATTGATGTTGTAGCCATGATGGTTCAGAAATAAAGCAAGATGCAAGGATTTCTGTGTCCTACATTTGAAAGTTTGTTTAACTTTACTGCACAGTTGGTCTGATAAAATATATCACCCTGAGAAATCCTTGCCTCTAAGGAAATTTAGCAAAAGTCCAGAGTTACAGGTTATCATTATTATGCCCCAATTTAAAAGTGTTAGCTTCAGTTATTTGGTGTGGGAAGGGAAAAGACAAACAAACCAATGAACATAAAATGAGGGACTGGTAAAGCTACTGTGTCCTTCACTGTGTCAGGTGCAGACAGAGAAGAGTAATGCTCATACAAAACTTCTAGTCTGTTAGAACACAGTCTGTGGATTGTTTGTCGATAGTACAAATGGCATCCCCACATATCCCTCTTCTCTATGTACAAGTTACTAATAAATCCTAAATGGCATTCAGCTTCCTTTCAACCCTCAGGACTTGGATCAAACAGGGCAATAATTTTCCAGGTCATTTTACAGCACAGAAAGTAATACCCCAAAGCCCTGACTGCCTACTAGGCAAATGTTTTTAAGTATGCTATAAATCCCAGTTTACAGATTGGATTTTTGTAAGAGATTAAGTGAATTACTGCATATAAAAGGGGCACAGAGGTGGGGAAAATACAGTAAGATATAACCATTCCTCCTCACCTCCCTCAAATTCTTCAATTTATAAAACAAGAAGCTGCCACAAAAGTGGTACCTTGGTATCAGTGAGTCAATCCACTTTTAATTGTTACCAGATTTAAAAATTATGATACCCAGCCTAGGAAATGGATGCATCATAGAAATTCAATCATTATTATGCTTGAATTGGTTCTCAGCTTATCATCATCAAATATTTTAAGTTAGTTTGTTCCTCTTCGAGGAGAACAGAAGACCTTTATCAACAATGCAAGAACCGGCTCAACAAGCTCTCTCCCACCTTATCTCATCAGAATACTGTAACAACATTAGAGCCTGTTCCAAAGCTATCTGAAAGATTGCAGTATACTCTGGATCCAATTCTGACTTTTGTAGAGGGACCTTTTCGTGAGTAGGAAGGCAATTCAGTCTTCATACTTATTCATATAAATGGATTTGATGCAAGATTACAATGTATATTTTAAAGTAAATATCAAGTTCAGAGCAGGTCTGATCCAGCTCCCATTGAAGTCAGCAGGAAAACATCCACTGAGTTTGATGGGAAAATAGTTCAAACCAAAAAAGTGTTATTTCAGCTGGGACTAATTGAGATTGGTAATTAATCAAGCTGTACAAAGATTGCAAACTCCCTTCTTATAATCAAATCTTGTACAGTATTTCATTTGATTTTGTTAACCATGGTTTGCTGACTGTCAACTGGCCCAACTGCTCAATAGTGAAGTATGCAGGTACCCAGTACAGCTTATTTAAAGATAACTCTTAACAAAGAGATGAAAAACCACACAGTTAGGGAACAGCCTACAGAGCAAGTACACAGCAATTTTCTCTTTGTGCACCTGATGCATAGCTCTGCTTATGTGAAGTTCCTGAAGGACAAGATCCCTATTTTTAAAAAAGATGAATGGAAATTTTTTGCTTGGCGCACAGATCATTGTGATTATAAAATGTATACCAGTTTAAACACTTAGGGGGTTGTTTCTCTTTAAGAGAATACAATCATGATTCATGGAAAATGGAAAAAGGAACATTCATTCATTAAGAGCCTGATCTAAGAGCCAGTTGTAGTTTCTTATCTAAAGTCTATGGTAGTTAAAGAGAATCTAATTTAGGGTACAAATTCTCACCTCATTAATTTCTTTTTTTCAGTAGAAATGTCCAGTTTCAGGTGATAAGACATTGCCAGAATATGCAAGAAAAATTAAAACCAAGAACACAAATATTTTAACTAAGTAAAAACTATGAGATTTTAATTAAAAAGCACATTTTTCTTTACATTTTGAATAAAATAAATATTTGCAATAAAATCCTCCACTTTGTTTAAAAATCTGATGTTTTCCACATCTCACATTCTACAGTTTCTAAGCAACAAATCAAGTGCTGTTGATAGATACATTCTGAGTCATATTTATTCAGGCTGTACCATGAATTCTTTTACTAAATGGGTTTTGAATCTGGGATTTTGTGGACATGTCTAGTAGGGCTGTGTGAAGCTTCGGTCCCTGATTCTATTTGGTGGAGATTCGGCGGCCAAATTTCCAAATCCAAATCGAATCAGGAGACCCTTTAATCCCTCTGAACTGAATCGGAACCCTCTGAACTGATTTGGAGATGTTCAGCAATTCAGACATAGACACAGCTTTAAAAGTTTTTTTTCCTACAAATCTCAGGATACCAGGCGGCTCATGAAAGCTGAATGCTGGGGCAGATGGAGCATCCTAAAGGAGTGTGGGGGGGGTCTCCCCAGTGTGTTCGGCAGCAAATCTGAAAGTGGACCAGAAGCACTTCTGGTCCACTTCCAGGACCACAGAGGAGTGCGCTGGGGACCCCCCATACCCCTCCCCCCAGCTTGGCAACTGGTGCCTCCTGGGTCTATGGGGGCACCCAGGGTCCCCCCATGGCTGATCACTGAGCCAGGCAGGCACGAGGTGGTGGGGCTGCATGCTCCCTGGAGGACCTGGAAGTACTTCTGGTCCACTTCCGAGTTCACTGCCAAGCATGCAGGCCCCACCCCCACCTGCCCCACCCATGACACACTCCATCTGCCCCAGCATCACAGTTTTCACGAGCCACGCCTGGTACCTTGAGAGCTTTAAATGTTTTTTCTACATGTCTCTATGGCCGAATTGCTGATTCCCTGAATCAGCCTCAAATCTTCAGATCTGGATTCAGCTGAATTGAATCGGGGACAGTGATCCAAATCAACAAATCGAATCACCGTCCCTGATTTGGGCCAAATCCGAGTCAAATACAGCCCGTTACACAAACCCCTTATGTCTACATGTGATGCTACATTGCCATAGCAACGCACTATGGCGACATAGCATCTGTGGGTGTCTACACATGACCATCAGCTACTATGCCATAGTGTCACACTCCCGCAGTACAGGCTGTTAACTGCATCATGATGTAGTACTTCCAAAAGGAAGTACTAAATCACGACTCAGTAACAACATCACCATAGTGACATATGTAAATGCGCCCAGTGAATCCTAACACTTGAATAAAATATTTGTAGCAAGAAGCAAGTAGATCATTCTAATAACTCATACAATATGATTAATTTGTTATGCAAAACTTATTACTGATCAATTGCTTTTCTAGAAAACATTTAAACTTCCTTGAGATGCAAGTTAGGAAAAAGCTTATGTAAAAATGTAAAATTTCTACATAGTGATTTTGACTGCAGTTTTCAGTGTGCTTTCTAAAGAAGGGCACATATCATGATCTTCTTTATAAGGATATGGAAACACAGGAAGCAAGCAATAAAGCTAGTTCCCCCAAAAATGACATGGAAAAGCTGGAATAGAAGAGTTTCCATTGCTTATTCCTTATCAACCATTGTAGCCAGCGCCATAGCAAGGGGGAGGACACAGAGGGGTGAGCAGGGTGTCCACTCCAAGGGGCGTCAAGAGGCACTGCCCAGCTGGGGTGGGGCATGGGACGGAGCCACAAGCAGCTTGTTTGGACGGGGGGTGGCGCCCACCGCTGCGTGCACTCCTGGGTAAGCATGGGACAGGCATGTGCCCCCCCAGATCCATGCACAGGGTGAGGGTGGACTGCTGCTGTGGGCTTTGCCCCAGGCGCCAAACTTCCTGGCCATGGCATTGATTGTAGCATTGTCTGAGGAAGAGCTACTGTATGATGTTCAGTAACTTCAAGGTAAGTTTTTTTGTTTGTTTGTTTTTTAATATAACAAACATTGAGGGCATGGTTATTTTTAAGAATGTATTGAATAAACGGTGGCATATGGTGGACAAACTAGAAATAAATGTTAGCAATGGATGTTACCAAGTTACACATTTATTTGAGCCTTAATGTTTGATACATGACCACATACAACAACAATGTAAGAAGAGTCTAAGAATGCTGATGTTTATAGACCTGTTTGTCTGTCTTCCCACAATCTCTTCTGGAATCTTAGACTTACTCTAATGTGCATTTATATCAAGGGTGGGCAATTTTTACGGCTGGAGGGCTACTTACCAAGTTTTGGCAAGCTGTCAAGGGCTGCCTGGGTAGCCCTGCCCTATAACAGGTGCCCTGCACCTGGTTGCCATCTTGTGACCAGAAGTCCCATCCCCTAACTCCTGACCTTTGCCACCAGAAGTCCCTCCTCTTGCCCCGGGAAGTACTCCTTTCAGCGAGGGTCTTGCCATCTCAGAACCAGAAAAAAACCAAAACAAAACAAATTATATTCTAAAAAGCAAACATCTACAACATTCATTAATTTGATTTGAAAAAATATTTTCCTAATTTATATGCATTTGTGTAGTGTACATAGAGGGGATTGCACAATAGCTTAAAATGAAGTCTTACTCTTGTATATTGTGGGCGGTGGGTATAGGTTTGTGTGGGGCTGTGAGTATGTGGCGTGTGGGCATAGATGGAGGGAGAAAATATTAGTTGGGGCAAGCTGAGTGCATGCATCAGCACAAGAACTACAACTCCTATCATGCTCTGTGTGGTGCAATGCATGCACAGTAAACCTCTTCTTCCTCAACTGCGCGGAGCTGTGTGCATGGGGTGCTGGCCTGGCTGCACGCTGAGCAGTGCCGTGGTGCTGCTGCTGTCACCAGCTGCCAAGAAATTAGTTTTTGGGGGGCTAAGCCACCCCAAGCCCTGGCCTTCTGCCACCTATGGGTGTGGGGGGGTGGACAGGTGTGTGTGTGGGGGGGGGTTAATATGTGGGAT
>NW_005841861.1:4991813-5011106 GCF_000455745.1 Alligator sinensis | reverse complement strand
GGTGGGACACCCTATGAACACACACACACACACACACACACACACAGTCCCCCCTTCATTGTTCTCTCTGTCTCTCCCTCCCTAATTGCACAGATGCACACACACACCATCCCCACAATGCTTCTGCTGTCCAGCAATAGAGCCAGGAGCCATGTGGTGCCGGAGTGGTGGGGGGGCAGGAAAGCACTGAAAACAAGGGGGGGGGGGGGACAGGGGCAGTGGCAATGCGTGGGAGCACAGCTATAGCTGGGTGGCAGTGCAGGGCCCGCACCATGTCCTGGGGCCAGTACCAGTAGGGCCCAGAGTGAGGCAGCAGGAGTGCAGGGTCCCAGCCAGCAGGGGCTCCATGGAGCTGGGCTGGCTCACTCCTCTCCCTGCTAGTGCAGCCCAGACTAGTTCCATAGAGCCCTGACAGCCCACACCCTGCTGTCCCACTCTGGGCCGCACCAGTGCTGGCCCCTGGACTCTGGCATGGGCTCCATGCTGCCACCCAGCTGTCACTGCACTCCTGCACATCCGCTCACTGCTGCTATCCTCCCCCACCTCCCTGCTGCTGCTTTCAGCACTTCCCTGCCTGCCCACCAGCCTCTCCGGCACCATGTGGCTCCTGGCTACATGACCGCAACTGCAGGACTCAGCAGAAGCAGGACTCAGCAGAAGCAGGACTCAGCAGAAGCAGGACTCAGCAGAAGCAGGACTGGCCTGGCCCCAAGGACTGGAACGATTGCCTGCGGTCCTCCCCCGCCTCCCTCCTCCCCGCACTTTATCTGAGTTTCCCTCTCAAGTGCAGGGAGGTGGGAACAGCCCCACAGTCCCAGCCAGAAGCTCTTCTAGGCAGGGGCTTTCGGTTGGGGGGGAAAAGACTGTGGGCGTTGGTGCTTAGTCCTGCTGCTGGCTTCCTCTGGGTCCTACTGGTGAACTTCAGAAACATTGTAGGCAGTGTGACATTGAAGCACCAAGTCTCAAATTTAATAGGCCTGATAAATGAGGAACAAATCCTAGCATATCTCACTACAATATTAAGATGATGTTTAAGACTGGTGAGGAGTAAAAGGCTGAATGAACAGCACTGGTCCAAGGAACTGAGCCTGTTTGTCAATACACCTGAAAATTGAACAGCACTGGTCCAAGGACTGAGCCTTGTGGGACTCCACTGCCCACATCTTTCCAGGTCGATATAGACCCATCTACCATCACGCTCTGGGTGTGACCCCCTAAGCCAATTTGCCACCCACCTGACCATGTAATCATCTACGTCACAGTCTCTCAGTTTATCTATGAGAATATAATGAGATACCATATCAAAGGCCTTCTTAAAATCCATTTTTATACACTGCATCCTATTCTGTTCCGCCCATTTTTCCAACCTGTCCAGATCTGCCTGGATTCATTCCCTGCCCCCTGGCGTATAAATCTATTCCAGATGATATACTAGCAGATTTAAATAAGCTAGAGAAATTCTACTACTCTGTTTTAAAAAAGAATAAGAGAAGACTATACAGTGTAGAACTGAATACTTATATTTTAATACTTCCTTATCAAGAGCAAGGGAAATTTGGAAATATAGAAGGAATAAAATATCAGCCAGTTAAACAGAAGTTCCGTAAGAATCTTAAAAGTTTTAGCCTACAATTAAAAGTATGAGGAAAGTGCTTTTTAATATATATTCATATTCCTTCCACATCTTGGAATTAAAGATCAATTAATCCAAGACAGTTGCTATTCCTTGATGATACAACTGTTGCAAGATCCCACATGCAGATAGTGTGGCTTGGAAAGTAGATCAACAATACTGAGGAGTATCCGGAAGAACTCACCCTCACCTTTGTCAGGAAAGGATTAGAAAGATAAAGATTAAGGATACGAGTTCATGTATGAGAAATACTACAGCAGCTCTTTCTGATCATGTAAATAGAAAATGTCTAACTCAATTGCTTACACAGTCAACAAAATGCTGACTTTGGCAATTAACGTTTATATAAAAGTGTTTTTTAAAAATAAATATAGAATGCAATTTCCTGCATACATTCACATATACAAGTTTTTGTAAATTTAAATAACATTTTAAAAACATGCTATATTAATCCTCCTTTATCTTTTCTTAAGGTACTGAAATCCAATTGGTGTGCAATATCACATTATCACTAGTAAAAAGCCATGTTGGTGTGTGTGCGCACGTGCCTGTGCCAGTGCCATAAAAACATAGATGTTTGGGTCAGAAGAGACCTTAGCAGATCATCAAGTCTGACCCCCTGCCCTGAGCAGGAAAGAGCGCTGGGGTCAGATGACCCCAGCCAGGTGCATGTCTAGCCTCCTCTTAAGGACCCCCAAGGTAAGGGAGAGCACCACCTCCCTTGGAAGCCCATTCCAGATTTTGGCAACCCTTACCATAATGAAGTTCTTCCCAATGTACAACCTAAATCTTCTCTCTGTCAGTTTGTGGCTGTTGCTCCTAATTACCCCATGGGGTGCCCTAGTAAACAGAACACCTGCTATTCCTTGCTGTCCTCCCCCACCCCGATGAATTTGTAGGCAGCCACAAGATGGCCTTTCAGTCTTCCTTGCTGAGGCTGAAAAGATCCAGCACCCTCAAGCTCTCCTTGTAGGGTTTTGCTGGCAGGCCCCTAACCATACAAGTGGCCCTCCTCTGATCCCACTTGAGGTTGTCCACATCCTTCTTGAAGTATGGTGCTCAAAACTGGATGCAGTCCTCCAACTGCGGCCTGACCAATGCCACATAAAGGGGCAGTATCACCTCCTTAGACCTGTTTGTCATGCACGTGTTAATGCATTATAAAGTGTGGTTACCTTTACTGATGACTTCGTCACATTCACAACTCATGTTCATTTTGGAGTCAACAGTGATGTCAAGATCCCTTTCCACTGCTGTGCTGCTGAGAAGGTCCTCCCCCAGCCTGTAAGTGTGCTGGTGATTCCTTCTTCCAAGGTGCAGCACCTAGGATGCAGTTCAAGAAGGACAAATGCTATTCCATTCCACCCATTTTTCCAACCTGTCCAGATCTGCCTGGATTCATTTTCTACCCTCTGGTGTATTAACTTTACCCCATAATTTGGACAGAGTGCTTTTCACACCCTCATCCAATTCACTAATGAAGACACTGAACAGCACTGGTCCAAGGACCGAGCCTTGTGGGACTCCACTGCCCACATCTTTCCAACTCTATACAGACCCATCCACCATCACTCTCTGGGTGCAACCCCTAAGCCAATTTGCCACCGACCTGACCGTATAATCATCGATGTAACAGTCTCTCAGTTTATCTATGAGAATATAATGAGACACCATATCAAAGGCCTTCTTAAAATCCAAGTAGATGACATCCACCTCGATTTCTGTGCCTAAACATTTTGTGACCTGGTCGTAAAAAGATAAAGATTAGTCAGCAGGATCTACCGGCTATGAATCTGTGCTGGTTGCCCTTTAGCATTGCTTTCCCCTCTGGACTCCCAGAAATGTGATCCTTAATAATTTTTTCAAAGGTTTTCCCAAGGATAGAGGGGAGACTAACCAGCCTATAGTTACCCAGATACTCCTTCCTCCCCTTCCTGAGGATAGGGACTGCACTGGCCCTTTTCCAGTCCTCTGGGACCGGAACTGAGCACCAAGCATGCTCAAACAGCCATGCCAGTGTCTCCGCTATGACACTGGCCAATTCCTTCAGCACCCTTGGATGAAGATCATTCGGGCCTGCTGGCTTAAACACATCCAGCCCCTCCAAGTATCTCTTCACTACGTCAGCGCTAACAGTTGGTGGGCTGGTTCCCCCTTTATGCCTGTCTGTGATCTAATTGGGAGATTTGTCCTGATCTTAGTTCAGGAATACAGAGGGAAAAAAACTCATTGAAGAGCTCAGCCTTGCCCCCCCGCCCCATCTGTCACAAATTGCCCTAGTTTGTGCTGTAGGGGTCCTATGCTACCCTGCACCTTCTTTTTGTTCTCTATATACCTGAAGAAGAACTTTTTGTTGTCTTGAATTTTTGTTGCCAGCTTAAGTTCCATTTCTTCTTTGGCCTTCCTGACTACCTTCCTGCAAGTGCAGCCCAAGTAGGTATACTCCACCTTGGTAGCTACCCACTTATGACAGGGGTGCCTCTTCTGGGGTCCATCTATCAGTGACCCCACCCTCCTGTTATGGGCCAACTGCCTTCTTTCTCACCTGCCACCTTGTTCTTAAATTATTTTGTAGATGGTAATTAGTGGGAAGCTGCCTATTTATTGTCCCGATGCCAGGGGGCACTATCTGCGGCTCCTTTTTCCTCCCCTATACTGCAGCCCAAGCCTCACAAATGATACTGACATGGTTTGATCTGGGCCTTGTTGTAATTTGGTCCTCCCCTTGTCCTCCCTGGGCTTTCCACAGCCCTCTCTCACTCTGCCTTCCTGGCGCTCACCACCCCCTCTCCCTGGGTCTCAGGTTCCCATGCTGCTGCGGGTCCCCTATGAGGCCTCCTCCATCCCTAATAGCCTCACACAAACTGCTGGTTAAAACAGCAAACACAAAACACAAGCCCCTGGGCTATAGCATAAATACAAGCCGCCCGGCTAAAACATCATTCAATTCCTACCAGGGAATACTCCATCCCATAACAGCATCAGGAGCTGCTTGTGCAGTCAGGCCTCTCCCCTTTGCTTGCTCGAGCAGAGCTCCCTTCTTCCTTGGCTGCCAGCAGGGAACTATCCTCCTGGTGTCAGGCCTGGGATTTATGTGGGACCCAGGCCCTGCCCCTTCCGGTCAGCTGACCAGGTGCAGGTGTGGCCAATTCCCTCCTTAACCGGTTGCCCGGCAACCAGCGCCTGGGCTCCTACCTCTGCTCTGAGAGTAGCAGGCACCCTAGTGTCCTGCTACACCCCTGCTTACACAGCCTATATGCCTCTTTTTTTTGCTCCAAGGCTTTCCTGGACTTCCCTGTTCAGCCAAAAGGGTTTCTTGGCTCCTTTGCTCCCTTTCTTGTGCAAAGGGATTGTCTCCTGCACCCGTAGGATTGCTCCATTTAGGAACGACCACCCTTCCTGAACACACTGAAGTGTGTTAGCCTGTCTGAAGTCTAGCACTTCTGCCCTACTGGTTACCTTTCCCACCCTACGCCAGATAGTGAATTCAATCAAGTCATGGCCACTGCCCCCTAGGTTACCTTGTATCAGTAGATCCCCCACCAAGTCATCCCCTGTAGCCAGGACCAAGTCCAGTAAGGTGTTTCCCCTAGTGGGACTGTATACTGTATATCTCCTATGTTAGGTGAAGGTCCTGTATTCACTGTATTCCTGTGTCTCTCTGTCTGTCTGTGTGTGTATGTGTCTGTCTCTCTGTGCCTGTGTCTCTTTGTTTGTGTGTGCACATCTGCGTGTGTGCCTGTGTGCTTGTTCATGGCAGGGCATGGCATGGCTCTCTCAGTGTTTGCTAGTGGTAGGCCCACACTTGGACTATACTTTGTGCATACATCTCTTCTCTTACTTAGGGCCCAGATTCACAAGCCCTACTGTGTCCCACTCCTGGAGTATAAGCATACATTAATCAAAGCAAATACCCAACCCAAGTTTTACCTTCTTGTTACCTCTTTTTCCATTGTCTCTCTTCAGTCATCAGTACTTTAATCACCACTCAACATTGGTAAAGTGTTATCTGGAATAGTCATAGGAGGCATAAGGCCAGGTCTAACAGGGCTTAGCCCCCACCAAATAAGGGGCAGTGGGTAGGGCTGCAGGGGAAAGGCATGCACACTCAGACACAGAGCCAGGATGTCAGCCTTGGCATGTGGATTACTGCCCAGCATGGCAGCCAGGCAAGTTTCAGTCTACTTTGTGAAGGGGAAGGGGCTGGGAGGGGAGGGCGGGACACAGATCAAGGCCGCCACAATGCAAGAGGGAGTGGGGCAGGGCCCCCAGGTTGGGCTGTGGGACTATTGGAGCCCCAGGTGGCTCATCTAGGAGCACAGGGGGCTTCCCGCTGCTGCATGCAACCTGGGGGAGGCAAGGTGGGGCATGTGCCCCGCCGCTTTGTGCACAGGGTGAGGGCGGGCTGCCACTGCCTGGTGGGCTCTGCATCCCACTGCTACTACCCTGGGAATGGCACAATGCCATGTGCCTGCTGCTGCTAGGCTGCGCCCCGTCTCCTGCCCACCCGATGGTGGTGGGCATGTGGTGTCACTTGGCTCTCAGGGCAAAGGCAGTGGGGCATAGAGCCCCAGTGCACACCAACAGCCCACCCTCACCCCATGCATAGATCAGGGGGGCCTGTGACCCCTGGGCCTCCGCCAGGGTGTGCACAGCAGCAGGAGCCCCCCGCACCCCTGGACAAGCTCCCCAGGCTCCGAGCATCCCACCACCCACCCTGGGGCCCCATTCATCCCTGCCACTGCCCCGTTCCCTCCCTCACTGTGGGAGCCTTGATCTGCCCCCCTCATGCCCCTTCCCCATGACAGACTTACCTGCTGGAGGGGGCGGATGGGCTTGTGGAAGCGCACACGTGCTCAGCCCCCCCAAATAATAATTTTCTCCCTCCGCCTATGAGAATAGTGTCCAGTTTTGGGCACCACCCTTCAACAAGAATGTGGACCAGCTGGAGAGAGTCTGTTGGAGAATAACAAAAGAAAAGGATCAGGAAGGGTACAATACAGAGCTTGATCCTTAAGACAGTCGTGCCAGTGCAGCAAGTGAGCATAACAGTTCATGCCAGGGCATCTATTTGCAGCATAGTAGTCTTAGACTTTAAGCTCTTTTGGGCCAGCTTAGAAAGAAAGAACATCATAACTAAATAAACACTTGTTGCCTTCCTCAGAAGCCAATAACTTCTTCCAGAGGGAGACAGTGCCATTATAGGCTTGTCAAGCACTATAAGTATTTAAGTTGTATGATTAATAATTAGCTTCTACTCACATGTGAACACAACACTTGCTTTTAGAGTTACGCAGCCAGATGAAATCCCAAAAAGGCAGCAGTGACAACTGGCCATGTATTCTTCAATTGATAATTAAGTTTATATATTGAGAAAGTTTACATTTCGAAAACAATTGGATGGCAGATGCCCCACTTGCTTCATATTCATTGGCACAAATTGTGATCATAACCCCTCTTTGTAACAGGCTTAATGATGAAGTCTAAATTACTATATCATCAGCCCCCTTACTCTGTTAACTAAATTCATGCCTATTTGAGTGGTAGATTGCTGAGACTGAAGTTAGACAGGAAGAAGCATTACCGACTGATGCAAGTTCTTTAGTTCTTGTTGGCTCAGAACATCTCTTGCTGCTGGGTTTCATTCAGTCATTCAGTGGATGACTGAAAGGATGGAATAATGGCCCTTTTACATTTTTCACAGCAATAATTTCCCGGCTCCCTGAGACTTGCAGCCAGCATTGGCAAGAGAATATTTTTCATTGCATTTGCTAGAGGGATTGCTGCCCCCAAAACTAGCCATTTCAAGGTCACACCTAGACAGAGGACTATTAGATTTAGCTCTGAGAACCCTAAAAAGCATTTTCCCCTTCCTATGGGTTTTATTGCATGGAATGCTAATTAACTAAAGTGCTATTATGTTACTAAATTACTACGTTCTTAATAGCGCAAAACTTCTGTTGGCTTCTGTAGGAGTTTTGCTCAGTTAAGGAATTCAGAATGTGGCTCTAGGTATATGAACAAACACCACAGATGTTCATTTATTCAGAAGACAGTTTGCAGTCCTGAAACTCAAAACACAAAGATAACTGTTAATTTTCAAACACTTCCCTAATGATTACAAGTGTCAAATGTTTTTAATTAATGAGGATTCATGACTCACCACCATTCTCTATGTCTTCTCCCTATTTATTTGCTTGTTTCCTCTGTATCCTATCCCTTAAAGGAAGAAAAAGAAGAGTATTTGTATAAGCAAGCACCCCACAATCATCTCAATCTCCAGTTATTTCACTAGTCCTTCAAACATAGGGTAAGCTGCATCAGTTACACCACTGCAGAGTATCTATGCCAGAGCTGTGTTGGTGCAAATCCATGCTGACATAACTGCAACACTGGCTAACTTGCATTCACTTCTGAAACCAGAAAGACTGTCGGACCCCTGCAGTGGCCCATACCAGCAACCGGGGGTGAGAGAGCATGCCTCCCAGCCTGCCAGCCCCACTGAAGGGACTCAGATGCAGCCAAGCAGAGCTCACCCTTGACTGGCTGCCCGTGCATGCCCTCCAGACCCTTGCAGTCCCAGCGGGGGAACAGTCCCTCCAGCCAGGGGCTGGCTAGGTCTCCCATCCTCAGAGGAGCTTTCCCACCCTTGGCAGGGTCCCCCAGGCCCTGCCCTTGGTGCAGAGAGGGGATTTCCCCTCCCCCTTCCCCCTGTTACCAGACTTAATATTAGACTTGGGGGGAGGGTGGGGGAAATGCACCCCTGGCCCAGCATTGGACCCCCAACCAAGTGCTGCCTGACATGGTGGGGAGGAGGGAAGTCCCTCAGCTATGCCCCCTCCTCACCCTCTGGGCCAGCTGAGGGGGAGATGGGAGAGGCAAATCCACCCCCCCAAGCCTTGTACCAGAACTCCAGCTGGATCCTGACCAGCAGGGCGGATGGGAAGGCCACAGCAGGGGCTTCACTTTCTCCACCTGCCCACCCGCCCATCCAGAGCTGGGCTGGAGTCCCCCAACCACACACCATCCTCAGGATATGGGCCAGCTGAGGAGGAGGCATGGCTGGGGGACTCCAGCCCAGCTCCTGGCTCCAAGTGGGTGGGCAGGCAGGGAAAGTCAAGCCCCTGTTGTGGGCTCCCCTGCCCCTCCCCATGCTGGGCAGCACCTGGCTGGGAGTAGAGTGCTAAGTTGGGAGGGGGATAGGTTTTCCCCCCACCCCTCCTTAGTTGACCCAGAGGCTGAGGAAGGTTGTGGCTGGGGGACTCCAGCCCGGCTCCCAGCAGGCAGACAGGGAAAGTCAAAGCCCCGCTGCGGGCTTCCCCGCTCACCAGACAGGATCCAGCTGGGGGTCTGGTGCCTGGCCAGGGGCAGAGTTCCCACCCACCACCAGCCCAGAGGAGTGATAGTGCTCTATCTAGGGAACAGCAGACCCTCATCTGCTGGAGCAGACAGCACAGCCCAGGGCTGCTAAGCATCCTGGGATACTGGGGGACTGTGAGTTAACTTGAAGCAGGATGGTATCTGGGAAAAAAGTTCCACAAACTGGTTTGACATAAATTATTTAAGTTGGATACTACATCCAACCAGGTTTATCTTAAAGCAGTTTCAGCCATTTTGAAAGCAGTTTAAGTGCACTGAACTTCTGTTCTGTTACAGGTTTAAACCAGCTTCTGATCACTTGAACCAGTTTGTGGGCAACTTCTGTCCCTAGCCTTCATGATAAGTGGTAAAATTCAATTATATGGAGTTCCCCCTCCTCCAATTTTTGGCAACTGAATTACAAGTCTTGATTAGAGCCATGTATGCAGTTTTCATTTGAAGTCAAGGTTTCAGCTTAAATGAGACTAAAACAAGAAGATTTGGAGTGTAAAATGTAACTACCCCTACTCATTGTTCCTGTGTTCCACCCCACCCCCACCTGCTAGAAGATCTAGCATGCTTAGAGTCTCTGTAGATGCAAGTATTTATTTTCTTTATTTGCAGTTGATTAAAAACACAGCTGTTCATCTGAACTCTCAGATGACAGCTGCTTTCCCCTACTCACTCCCAGATTAAAATCAAACCCAGTCAGTCTTCCATAACCCTTTCAAAGCACTGTGCTTTGATTTCAACAGCTTGGCTCATGCCATCCAAATTTTTATTTTACTCTGTTTGCAAATGGCAGCTGATACCAGGGATCTTTGGAACTCAGATACCAGGGTGATGAGCGTACATAAATGCCTACATGGATCCAGGCCTGACGAAGGGTTTTTGAACCTAAAAGCTTGCTTAATAAATATTCTCCAACTATTTGGGTTGGTCTAGTAAAAGGTATCAAATTCATCCAAGGAACCTTGTCTGCCTATGTCCTTAGACCAACATGGCTACAACCTAAACCCCTGCTACATGGATAGACAGACTCATACCAGCTGTGCTCTGCTGCTGCTCTGAAGAGAATTTCCCCCTGTTGTGCCAGAGGTCAGCAGCTGCAGGACACCAGAACAGGTATTTTGAATGAAACTGAGGGAATAACCTAATATCCCAGCTGCCTTACCTTTCAGTGACTGGGTTCTTTATATCTTAGCAATACTACAAGGCTGAAATTGTACATGCTACAAATGTGAGCTAATATTTCTTAAGTGATTGGGTTTGCTCCAAAAAGTTGTCATAAAGTCCTGTGGTCCGCAGCACTATTGGAAACTTGAATCAATACCACTGTAATCAGATATATCTGACATAGCTTTGTTAAACACTTGGCAAAAAATTCAGTACAAAATTTTTACATTAAAAATTGTGGGCAGCCAATATCACTTTTTTTTTTTTTTTTTACACAAGTTGTACAGCATAATGTTCTACTGTTAATTATACACAGCTGAGATACTAGGATATACAAAAAATGTTCTGCCTCTAAAGATCACCAGCAGCATTAACAAAATAAATAATTATAATGTTTGGTATCAATAAAGTGTTTTTTTAAAACAAACATTAGTGTTTATATATTATTAGTAGGCCTCTGAAGCACAATAAGAAAACTAACATCATCAAAACTGCAGATTTGCATCTGGGTACCTAAACAACTAGCTTCTTTTTTGGTAGGTGGCGATCACCTAACATTCCTGTTTGCTTCACAGTTCCAGCCAGGGAGTAAATTGCACTCGGAGCAGTAGTACTGAGCAGGAGGCTATCAAAAGACAGCACCAACTGTGAAGACTATATAGGAATAGAATCCTCTAGTTTAGCATTATAATTAAGAAAGCATTTAGCTTATATACTGATATCTTTTTATGTCATGTCATTTAGTAGCCTGTTTTGTTGTTCTTATGTATTTCAGTTGTTCACATATATAACCTCTTCATGCACATAAGCTGTCACTTTCATTTTCTTTTGCTTTGTAGATAATGTTTTATTAATAAGACCAGTAACATGACAGTAACAAGAGTTTAACATGGCTACAGACAAAGCATGCTATTTAAAAGCTCTATGCAGACTGCTCATATCCCCAGATAAAGTGTATAAAAATTAACTGCAAGATCTACTAAGTCATACTTGTTTAGCTAAGAATCAGAAGTGTTCAGATCCTTGGATAACTTACTAATTTCTAGAGCTGAAAAGCTGAAAGGGATTTGCCCAGAAAACAATATCATCCTGGGTAACTTCATACCTACTCCATCACCAGGGTACCATTAAAAAAACTTGTAACATTATAATATAATAAATGATCAAATTTGTAGTTTTCAACTATCCAGATCCTCACTTATGTACTCGGAAGAAGCTACTTACTCCAGTATGTGACCCGAGACATGCTTTTCATCTCTGGGGATTTCCTCAGCTCATATGTCCAAGGTAGATGGGATGGCTGAAAACCAAATGCCCCTGTTAATGACGGCAAGGGATTGTAGCTGTGGTTAAAACACACACAAGAGAGCAACATTTGAAGAGACAAAACTCACAAGAGTTCAAGAGCAAAGAAAGGAGAAATCTTGGATCACTAGGTGCAGCATACCCAAGCAAGGGATGGAGAGACTCATATTTTCAATAATACCTACTGGTAAAGAAGGCCCTCCCCCAAGCACATGAGATGAGACTACTAGTAGGAAGCTAGTGTAGAGACAAAGCTAACAAGTAAATAATGTTAGGGCATCATAAATAAAATGAAACTTCAGATAGGAGACCAGGGATTAAAAGACAGAGAGGAAAATGGATGCAAGTTCATCCCAGCTATTACAGCCAATATATTTGCACTAATTTACTTAAAGGTCCTGGCTTTCCATACTGAATTCATACTAATCTTAAGCTAATTTATCTACATCTCTTCAGTCCACTATACCCCTTCCTTTCCAAAGGCTCTAATCAAGTCTTTTTATCAGCTGTGTGAGAACCTATTTGGGGAACTGAGAAGGTGGCCCAGGGTAGCATTTGACAAACCTGCAGTGCTCATCTCCAGTCACAGTAGTGAACTAGTGGATTCCACTGGGGATTGGTGTGTGGTTACTAGAGACCTACCAAACCTACCACAATTTAATCAAAATCATGTAATTGACAGTCTCCTATGATATAGCCAGCTCCCTGTGAAAAAGCACAGGGAAACAGCTATGTTAAAAAAGCCAGCAAAGAGCCAGCAAAAAGTTGTTTCCTAGACGGTGAGGGGTAGGGGGAAGGGAGTATAAAAAAAAAGGCAAACTGCCTCTCTCTGAAGTGGGGGTAGGGGAAGAGGTGGGAAAAGTTCCCATCTCTGTCTCCAGAAGGGGAGGGAGTACACAAAAAGCCTGCTAGAAGCTCCCTTCTTCTTAAAGGGGGGGAAGCAGGATAACAACCTGAGCAAAGGAAATCAGACACTGAACCCCTGATATCAGCTCAGTCCAAGAGCCAGTCAGGGGTCAGCCTGGGAAGCCCAGAGAGTGCCAGCTAGGGATGAGAGGAGGATAGGGAGCTATGGGTTCTCAATCAGTACCTGAGAGGGATGGGACTTTTAGTGCCCCTTAGTCAATCGATGACCTGCTTTGCCCCCACCTTCAAAATGGTGTCCCCAGACATTATATGGCTGTGAAATCGGGGACCCCAGCTCTATTACAGCCAAGTAATCGGGCAATGGGACCGGTGAATTTGGTAGGTTCCTAGTGATTACATATGCAGCAACCTACAAGGAGGTAGATGATCAATCGCAATATTATTTCAGTGTAACGCACAAGAACATGGATGCACAGAATGCAATGGGCCAACCCTAATCCCACTGAAGTTAATCACTAACCTCTTTGACTCCAGTGGAACAAAAGGATTAGGTTTTTACTGAGGGTATAAACAGATTAAACAATTGTATCACTACCAAAGGACACTGATAAAAGCTGTAACAATACAACACTTAAATCTGCCTGATTCTGTAGGTATCAGTGTAGCAAAACCACTTCAGCTTTAACCCTGCTTCCTCCTGGGTCAAACATAGGGCATTTTACAGCATTTGTATTACTATATGATCACACACAAAATTTTCACCCATCTAAAGATGATTATTATAATGACACTTGGAAAGGTTCTCTGTAACCCATTCAATGGCATTGGATTCAGCTAATATATACATGCTTTAAAGTAACTTTCCATAGTTACTGCCTTTAATTTTTAAATTTACAATTAAAAGTATCTTCAGGTTTGTGAACTAACATTTAAATCCACCACTCTCAGGTTCTCTGGATATTACAGTAGATTGAATGTTCCAAATACTCCCCACCATAGCTGGAATGATATGGGGCCTTCCACGTACTGAGAAAATGTCAAGTGTTTTCCTCTGAAATGTGCAGTGTTCCAAGAAGATATTTCCTGTAAAGTGAAAAGGCCTTGAGAACACTTTCCTACTGAGTATGCAGGAGGGTCATACATTCAAAAGGAAAAGACAATTTCTGAGGAAATATGGAGCACAATCCCAACATTTAAATGGCTGGATAATTACTAGCTCTCAGCTTTTTCCTGAGATGCAAAACTGGGACAGGCTCCCATGCATACCAGGGAATAGGGCTGTGTGTAGAGGAAAGTGGACCAAAATTTTTCCTGCTAGTTTCAAGTCCTTTCCCTCAGCATGGTATGTTTGGAAAGAGAGAAAATGCTAGAGTCAGATTCTGCGCAGCTTTACATGCTGTGTAGTCCCACTGAGTGAAAGAAGTGATGAATTAGGTAGCTTAATATTGAAGAGCCCATGTACTCTAGGAAAAGATTCTGCAGTCTTGGGGATGCTTTTTGAAATAGGTTAGGACTAGAAGCAGTAAAGAATGTAGGTACCTCTTTTAGGTACCCAGCTCTCAAAATAGATTCCAGAATCTTGTGCTATGCACCTGGGCTCCCTATACAGTTCATGGGGAGACTTAGGCATCTCAGACTGCAGTCCATTAACCCATGGCACTAAGGCAGGGGTGAGTTTGAAATCTTCCTCTTCTCTGAGGACTAATGCAAGATTCCAGGGAGGCACCCCTGTCTACTTGGGATCCACAGCTTAGATCTGAGAAGGACACCTTTTTTAACCCCAGTGGCAGCTGCTGCTTGTGCCTGTGCTTACTTCTGATATAACTGCCCAACTGCTAGACCAGGGGTGGGCAAAATCCAGCCCGGGGGCCAGATGTGGCCTGCCAGGCCATTCTATCCAGCCCATTGGGCCCCTAAAAAATTTAGAAAATTAATATTAATCTACCCTGGGCTGCCTGTCATACGGCCCTCGATGGCTTGCCAAAACTCAGTAAGCAGCTCTCTGCCCAAAATAATTGCCTGCCCCTATGCTAGACCCTTCACCCAGGAAGTGGAGAACAGGGGTCAGTTCCTTTCTCAGCCAGAGAGGTTTCAATGTGTATCTTCCAAGAGCATGCCCCGACCACTAGGCAACAGGCTATTCTGGGTGTGGGAGGACTCCTTTGTTGATATTGTTCCATTGTGCAAAAAAGAATTCAAGATTCAAGGGACAAAGAATGAAAGACAGGAAGATAGGCATACAAAACTAAGTATTCTGTAATGTAGTGCAGGGCTCAGATGCCTATCAGATCCAGCCCATGGAGCCATTTATTACCCCATAGAATCAGGGGGCTTCTGTGCTATTTGGATAGTATTTCTGTGGTGGGGAGCTTTGCCCAAATGGCAGGAAGAAGCAGGGGCAATGTCGCTTCAGAGGGGAGCAGTGACTGTGGTTGCTCTGACTCCAGCTCCAGCAGCAGTGGTGCAGGCTATTTGGGAAGCAATCTGCACTCGGAGCTAAGGTCTGTTACTGTGGTTGGGTGTCTGGTGGCTAAAAATAGCTTGGTCAGGCTTGGGGGAGTAGGAAGAGCACTGCCCTGGAGCTGGGGTAAGCAGCTGGACTTTATCAGCCCCAGGGCTGATTTTACCTCGCTGAATACCTTTACAATTAGGCATTTAGATCAATCTAACCCTAGTTAGGTTGATCTAACTGTCATTCCTGTACATACCTCAACTAAATTAGAGATGCATAAGCTTTTGTACACAGTGGCTTACTTTCATCAAATGCTGCTTCATTCAGCATCTAACAAAGTAAAGTAGCTGCTTATGAAAGCTTATGCATCTCTGATTTAGGTAGTCTACCCTGCCTCTTGTCGTATACATTAAATAGTCAATGGATAAAATGGATAAACAATCTGAGAGGCAAGCAAAGACTGCTGACTGTTTAGTTCCCTTCAGGTAGCCCACAGGACTAAGAAGGAAGTGAGCTGGCCATGGGAGAGATGACTTCTACAAATCAGAACAGCTATTTTATACTAAATAGAGTAGGATTTGGTCAGGGCCCGGCACTACTGCACTGCAAAGAATAATTAACAAAGATTATTGTTTGTGTTGACTCAAGATTGTAAACTGGAGGACTGCTGCTATCCATGGGCGACTGGTGCCACCGGAGTCGGGGGGGGGCACATGCTTCCCCAACGGCCAGTCAGCAACTGGGGGGGGGGCCTCCACGCCAAGCCGGTCTGGGCGGGGGGGGGGGGGAGGAAGTCCCCTGTGGCTGATCACACCGACTGGAGAAAGGGGGCCCCCCTGCGGCCGATCATGCTGACCGGGAAGCGCAAGCAGCGCTCCCAGAAGCAGCTATGGCACTCCTGGAAAAGCCAGCGGTACTTCACCTGGTGCCCCCCACTCCCCAACTGGCACTCATGGGGGGGCACTGGTGCTCCCTCCTGCCCCATGTGCCCGTTGCCTAAGTGGAGAGTGCTGGCTGTGAGGGGGTGCACCAGTGCTCTCAGGGAGTGGAAGTGCACCCCCATGCATCCCATATGCATCACCACTGCTGCTATCTATTGTCTTTGTACTAAACAGAGAGTGACACTCCTTGAGGAGATTACATTCATCATTGTTCTGATTCAGTGGGAGCTGCATGTACCCAGCATCTCTGAAGATCAATCCTGCATTTTCAGTGTATCTGTAAACCTTTTGGGACTTGTCAAGGTCTACATGTATAACAAGTATGTAAACCTGGTAGAGAAGATATTAATTTTTGACTTGGTACAGTTGGTGTTTTGTTGCCTCTCCCTTTATGTGGGCTTGGTGTTTGAGTTTCATTTGAGTGCTCATCCCCTCTTCTTCCCACTACACTGCCCCCTTTTTACACATTCCCAACACCGCAACATAAAAGGCGTTCTGCAGTTTCAAGTGCCAAGACTTGCTAAAGCGCTTATGCAAGTTAATTACTGTGCCTGTTTAATCCCATATAATGCAGATTAGTGCTGTCAAATACCATTCCAAGAGCAATTCATGTAACAGGCAGGCCTGCTGTCATTCAGCTCCTTTAATCAGAGAAGCCTCTGTCTTGAATAATACCAGAGTTGCTGATCTTGAAGCTAGGGAATGCAAACAGCACCATGAATGGAAATGTCCAACTGTGTTACAAATCAGTGTGCAATGCATGGGTGCAAAAGTTAAATGGACATATTAAGATTGTCTTTTCCTATGACAAAAAGGAAATTATAAGTGAAGGTATTGAACTTCCTGTTTCAAAGTAATAAGCATAATAAATAATCAGCCTTTATGCCTCTAAGTTTGTTGGCCTTAGGTATATAGGTACAAATGGAACAGTCACGTGGCTGATGCCAGTGCTCACAATGAACTGCATGGCTCCAAAAAACCCCAAAAAACCAAATTACTAGTTTCTTACTAAATTAAACAGCATGTTAAAATACATTTCTACTAGAATGAACACCATTAGGATAAATAAACAAACAAATAAATACAATAGCTGAATGAAAAAATCAACAAAACAGAAAAAATGCACCTCAAAATAATTCTCCTTTAGTACATGTTTTAAATTCCAGTGTTTTTATTGCTCAGAATTCTGAATTCTGTCACCCAAATTCCTTGTATAATGACTGGAGAATTTCTCTGGGAATCTGAAGATTTTTTGGCCCAGAGGTTAAATAATTTGTTTCTTTATGGGAACATTTAAGATATATTTATCTGCAACATCTCATGGACAGTAGAAAGGAAAACGGTTTAGAATTTCAACAATCCATCTTTAAATTAAAGTGTAAAGGTTCACAGTGCATATCTTTAAAGACTGCAAAAAAGTCTCCCACTAAACCAGGGAAAACTAAATCTAACATTCTTGATATTTCTAGATCACAACACCCAACAGAAAAAAAAATGCTCTAAAGATTCTATTCGAGCAAGATTCTCTCTCCTTCATTCTTATCTCTTTCTGGTGGGATTGGCAATACTCTGATAGCTCTTTATTGCTTAAATGCCTTATTGACATGCCTCTGCATTTGTATCATTATGGTGTTTTCCCTCCCAAGTTCCTCTGAAATGGCTCTCATTGCAGAACCTGAATCATACTGATGACCAGGGATCTCGGTTTTCCCTTTCCCATGGAAAAAAATGTGGATTTTCCCTTTAACTGAGAAAACCAGATTTTTTAAAATTTCCAAATTGCTTTAAAATTGCAAATAGATCAATAAAATATTGTGTTCAATTGATAGCTATATAGATAGTGGTCTTATATTTTAATAATGCATTTTGGGAGTTTTAATCAGAGAATTTGCATTTTTTATCAGAGAATTTGCTATTTTTAAACAGAGAAAACCAGGATCCCTGCTGATGACTGTCCCAGGTCCTCCTCTGAATGCTCATTACCCTTTCTCCAGGGAGACTGTGCAAAGAAGCTTACATTGTATCTTTTTCATTATGTTTAAACTGAAAATTACCCTATGACCTCAGGAGTGCATAGAAATGATGTGGTTTTTCCTGTATCTGTGGTGTGCAACCACATAATAAACGTGCCTATTTAAATACAGCATATGTATAAAAGTCTCAACATTTAGGGATAAGTTATGGAAACTTATGGCACATGCTTGACTTAGGTTGAATTACCGGATTTGCTGTACTTGATAATCAAGACATTGGGTAGGTTACTGAGAGCATGCCTATGCCATACCAGACTATGTTAAGCAGCATGACCATGAGAATACACCCAGTCCAATCACTCCTGATCTGCACTTGCTGAATGCCCCAAAAAATCATGTAGCCATTTTCTGGCATATTCCCAAGGCATGCTCAGTGCCACTCCTAGCCTGGCATGTGTTTATTAGACCAGCAGCTACATGATGCTTTATCATCCTTGGTTGTACAAGTAAGAGCATGTGGCTAGGGCATGTGTTCATAGCAGTGCTCTTTACACAGTCCATGTAGACGTGCTATGAAATGTGGAAAACAATGTTGCTTTTATTATTAGTGTTAAGCTCACAAAGACCACTAATGTTGTCATCCATAAATTTCTTTAGGCCTCCTTACCTCTTTTTCTATTGGGCTTCAAATGAGAAAGTAACACCAGTGTAATTGTGCCAGTTAGGGCTGTATTTTTTATCATATATTTATACTAGCATGAGCTCCAATGTGCATGCAGTTAGACTGGTATAAAAAGAGCTCATTTTACATTCCAAACTTGAATCAGTTTTACCTAGATAGGCATTTTACAAGCATCCATGCTAAGGAGATTTTCTTGCTTTAACTTCTGTATATCTTTACAGTTCTTGACTAAACAAAAACTATGCCTTTCTTGTTGTATACTACACAGTCCTGCTAGGGTGTGGTAGCAAAAATGGTTAAGGCATCCTGCTATAGTTCCAGAAGACATGAATTTGAAGAATCACTCTGGTTTCCCTAGTCAAGCCAATTGTAAATGGATGCCTGGTAATTTGGTGGGAGTTGTCACAGGCAGTTGGACACAATGCTAGCCACATCACTCTCTTGTGTGCTAGTAGCTGTACAAACTGGCATGTCTTAAGTATGATAGTTCAATGGGCCATTCATTTTGAGTAGACCTTTGACTTTGTACAGTTCTGGGAACACTGTCAGCCTCACTGCCACGGGGGGAGGGGAGGAGTGGGCCTGGGGCTGATGCAGGGAAGGACCGGGCCCAAGGGTGGGGAGAAGCTGGCCCGCTGCGGCAGGGTGGAGCAGCAGGCCCGGGCTGACCTGGTGGCAGCAGGGGAATGGGAGGAGCAGGCTTGGAGATGACAGGGAGGAGCGGTGGATGGGGGAAGAGTGGACCCAGGGCCAAGATGGGGAGGAGGCTTGCTTCTCCCCTCTCCCAGCCACTGCCAGTGCTGCATGGGGCCACATGGGGCTGGGCCTGCTTCTCCCCCTCCAACACTGCCCACTTCTCCCCTGGCTTGGGCTTGGTTCTCCTCCCCCCCACCGCACCAGGCCAA
>NW_005841861.1:4986238-4991604 GCF_000455745.1 Alligator sinensis | reverse complement strand
CCTGCTTCTGCCCCCACACTGCTGCGGTGGGCCTGCTCCTCCCCCCACCTCCCCCATGCTGGGCCTGGGACTGCTCCCCCTGTTTCACTTGGGGTCTGGGACTGCTCCCCCATTCCCCACGAAAGCAGCAGGGGGAGGGCAGGATCATGTGCAGGCCCACTCCTCCTTTCCCTGCCACTGCGGCCGGCCCTGCAGGCAGCGACAATGGAAGGGGAGAGAGGTGGGCCAAGGCCAGCACTGGTGACCTCACCCCACACCCCACAGTGTCCTGACCCTGCTCCCCTCCCCTCCCCACGCCACCGCCACCACCGTTACTTTCAAGGAGCAAGGGTGGGGGTGAAGCCAGCTCCACTGGCCTCACCCTCCCACGCCCCCCGCTCCATCATCGCCACCTGCAGGGGACGGTTGGGGCCATCGTTCTGTCTGCTCCATTGCTGCCGCCTCCAGGGAGGGCAGCTGGCCTCGCCCCCCCTGCTCCGCCCCCTGTGTCCCCACCATCATGGCTGTGGGCTGCCACCTGTCCGAATGCTTCTTCGTGCTCTCATTGGCTGTTTGTCAGCCAATCGGAGTGTGAATAAAGTGTTAGGGACAGACAGACAGTCTTAGGCTTTTATTATGTTAGAATCTATAGAAAGTAAATATAATTTACAGCTCAGATCTCTATCCAATGTATAGCAATATGACTCACTTGATTTTAAGCTGCTGAATTATACCATATAGGGCATGTCTACACATGGGCATTTCATGTACATGAGCCTGATTTAAGGTGCATTAAGGGTGTGTGTCTACATGTATGTTTCCTTAATGCAGCTTAAAAATGGCAATTTAAGGCTAATCATGCCTAAATCTGCATAAAGCAAGTATCAAATTTAGGTACAATCAGTTAAAGTGCATTAATACCTGAACTTCAGTGCTGGGTCTGCCCAGCCACTAGGGGGCCGACCAGAGATGAGGGGCTCCTGTCTGGCTGCCTTGCCTGCTCCAGGGCTGGGCTGCTCTCTGGCAGCCCCTAGCTGCAGGCTATAAAAGCCTCCAGCCAGTTTGTGCCTTGGGGCACACAGCACAGGGAGCCTGGAGGAGCCAGTGCTCTCTGCAGGAGCCCACTAGGCCCTGTGTGTCCCACTGGACAGGAACCAGGCAGCCTTTACCCATCTTGTCCCCTAGCTGGAGTTGCTCCGTGGCCACAGGTGAGTGTTGCAAAGGGCTGTAGCCTGATGCATCCCTTGCCCAGCCCTGAGATTGTCCCCAGGGCTGCTGGCTGTGCTCTCTATGGCAGAAGGGACAGCACCTACTCCTGGCTCCTGCTCAACCCCAGCTCTGTCTCATTGCAGGCACTGTGGTGAAGCATCTCTGTTGCACAGCTCCCCGTCCCTGGCCATGCCCCAGTCCTGGGTACTGCTGGCAGCCCTCCAGGGCCAGCATCACGGTCACAACCATGCAGGGGTCCAGACAGCTTGTATGGGTTTGCACAGGGCAAGCACTTGAATGCCCACATTTATGAGGCCATTTCAGCCAGGATGTGCACACAAAGCCACTCCAGGATGGCGCAGCAGTGCTGCATGATGGCCAATGTCTTGCAGGCACAGTGGGTGGATATGACTAACTTCAGTTATCAGCCCAGTTGTGCCCAGAAGACCCTGCCCTTTATGTGGGAGCTGACCCACATTTTAGCATTCCAGAATCCAGGCCACACCCCTGTGAATGCCAACAGCAGGGGTGGCCTATCCATGCTGATACCCCTCCCTCATGCCTCCGGTGACATGTCACCAGAGGAGGGGGACCTCTGGCCTTCAGCACCCTGCCCCTCAAACCTCCCTGGCTGTTGCATCTACTGGTAGCTCAGGGAGCCCTGCCAAGAAGCTGCCTTGCTCTCATCCCATCCCCACACCACACCACAAAGAGCAGCAGGCCACACCACTGCTGACTGCAAGCAGCACTAGCTCCTCCCAATCCCTGGTCCTGTCCTTGTCCCCGCTTCCTGCCCAGCCTGCTCACACTCCCTTGGCCCCAGGTTCCCTTCCACAGTATGCAGAGAGGTAGGACCCATTTCAAAACTTTATTGAGCAGCCCATGTCCCTGCAGCTGGGTGGGCACAGGCTTCTCACATGCCAAAGAAGGCATTGACTCTGGTGACAACGTCCTCCTTGGCAGTAGGGGACAGGGACATGTAGCACTGCAACAGGTAGCCCTCCAGGCCATGGCAGAGGTTGCAGGGCACCCCAGGTTTGCCCCCTGCACCATCATAGCTCAGGATCCTGAACCAGGAGTGCAGGTGGGCCCAAGGCAAAATTATCAGCAGCTGGGTCTAGTGACTCAGGCAGCCCTCCACCTGCACAAACAGCTCATTGCACACTACCCAGGGCACACACAGCAGGAGCATGCTCAGGGAACAGTCGCTGCACAGGGTGAGCCAGTCCTGGGGCTCCTTCCCAGAGAGGCCCCCTGCAGGGAGGGTGGGGGACAGCCAGTCCCTCATGCCAGTTGCCTGGGAGCCCCATACACCCTAAGCCCAGGCACCATGAGTTGAGCAGCAGTACAGTCACAGCAATTGGCCTGCGGGGCAGAAGTCTGTAGCTGCAGCAGCAGGTGTTGCCAGCAGCCTGACCTGGCCCACCCTGGAAAGGGGGCAGGGGAGGCAACCTGCCTTTGGCTGGCATCCAGCGGGCTGGAAGTAGAAGGTAGGGCCAGAGCTGGTGCAGCAGGTCTTCAAAGGTAGCCTGGGTCTTCCAGAGTGTGTCAACCCACTGGTCATCCATTGTCCCACTCCTGCAACACAATACACTGCTACAAGTGCTGGCTGGCAGGGTGGGCCCAGAGGCAACAGGGCTGGTGGGACCGGAAGGTGATGGTGGTCCCAGTGGTGTTGTCCTGGAGGCTGTGGTTGCCGGGGCTGGTGGAAGCGGCTGCATGGTGGACCCAGAAGGCCATGTACCAGTCATCCAACAAGTGTCCAGAGCAGGTGGGGGAGGCAGGCAGGCACACAGAATAGCAGTGGGCGAGTAGGACAGCTGCAGCAGCCCTGAGAAGCAGGGAACCTTATCCCTGGGCAACAGGGCCAGGAGCTGGGGCCGACAGGTCTGGGAAGTACAGCTGCAGCAGAAGCAGGGCAGGCACATGCTGTCTGGTTCTCTACCATGCTGCTGCTCTGACACAGGAAGTGTCAGCCCTGAGGGCACAGTGTGGACAGTGTTCTTTCAAGATGGCTGCCAAGTGGCTCTGGCTTCAACACGGCTGCCAAGTCCTGGCAGCTATGTGTTCGGAGGCTGGCAGCCGTGTGTCCAGAGGCTGCAGTTCCCCCCGGTGGCCACAGAGGCACATAGCAGGGTTACACTGACCTGGGACTAAAGTTAGTACCAAGTCCTACCACGTGTAGACACCTGCCAAAAAATGCTTAATATGCATTAGCTTAATGAGCATTAAATTTAAGTCCACTTAAATTAACATGTAGACATGTCCATAAAGACCTACTCTTCCTTTCCTACACTGAGCATTGCTCTGGCTAGATGTGTTATCTTTACAGCGTTTATCATTTTCCTGCTTAAAGGGGCTGGAGATGTACTTCAAAGATGTAGAGATAAGTATCTAAATATGACTCTATTTTATTTTAGTTGACATTGTTATAGGCCGCTGTGTGATTGATACCATCTAGGAATGGTTGGGGGTGGCAGACAGACAACAGAAATCAGTATTGCCAGAGCAGAGCAGATGTGCAGAATCAGAGAATCATACTGTTGGAAGAAATCTCAAAAGTCATGTGCTTCAGTCCCAAGGCAAAAAACAGTAGGTGTGCCACGTTCTGCTTGTAACTACAGAGTCTGAGCCATGGGGATTAACTCTAACTTCACAAGGCTGTCCAGGAGGCTACTCGAAATGGAGTCCTTTAGCCTCCCAGCAACACAGGGAAACAAATTTAGTGGGTATTCCTAGGCTTGACTGCCCACTTTGTAAAATGGGGGAATGCAAGGAAGGTATGAGTGTGAAGATTTACATGATTTACCAAGTATTTACCTCTAGTAGCATCTTTAATGCTCTAGAACAGGGGTTTTCAACTTTTTAAAATAAGTGTACCTCTGGGGGCTGGATACAGGGAGGGGCAGGGGCTTGGCATGCAGCAAGACACAGAGCCACAGCAGCGTGGAGTGGTGGCAACGCCTGTGGGCTGCAGAGGGGTGCCGCTGCCCTCACTCCTCCCACCCCCACCCCTGCTCCTGGGAGGAGGTGGCATGGGGTGGCAGCACTGTTCCTGCCCACCTGCATGTACCCCCTTCGGCCTTCCCACATACCCCCGAGGGTACGCGTACCCCAAGTTGACAACCCCTGCTCTAGAATAATAAAATATGGACCTGGGAAGGAGACCAGGTGGTTCAGGGAAATAAAAACCAGAGAGATAGGCTCAAAGGCTAAAAATAAGAATAGACACAGAGTAGAGGCCAACAAATAAGTTCAACAAATAAGATTCCAGTTGACAGGATTCAAAAACATGAAGCATTTTCCTGGGTTTCCTAAGACCAAAAAAACAATTGTTGTTCAGTTCACAGTTAGCTCTGAGAAAAAAAAAAAGATTATCCTGGAGAAAAACACCTGAAGACCTCTCTGATCAGGAAGAAAGTTGGGTTACAATACAGCATAAACTGAAGAAATTTTCAAATAAAATATTGAGGCAGTATGACAGGGTCCCCCCACCCTGGGCCCAAAGTAATCGGTCCACCCCCTGTCTAGGGTGGTCCACCCAGCTCTCTCCCACTATGCCTTGACATGAATAAATAGATGTGAAGCAGGAGGCTGCCCCATTTTACGTCCTTGATGACTTGGGTCAAATACACGGTTTCATGCCACCCCTACACCATGTCCCAAGCCTTGCAGATGGCATCTGATTCTCCTACTCTCCTGGACCCTTATTGGACCACACTCGGCCTATCACACTTACACACTGACCCCTTGCTGGGCTACTCATACTCACTTTAGGCCTCAGGTCCCACTTAGTGGACCTTGGCCCTGGCCCTTTTCCAGGGTTACTCTTAATTAGGTCCAATGAGTGGGACCTGAGACCTTGGCTTTGGCCCTTCTCTGGGCTCACTCTCACTTTAGGCCTCAGGTCCCACTCAGTGGACCTTAGCCCCCAACCCTTGGCCTCTCACACCCCAGAGTTCATGCTTTTCTGTTGGAGTGCACTCCCCTAGCCTTTCCCTCCACAGAGTCACCCACAAGGCAGCAGGGGCTGAGGCTTTCTGGTGCCCCTCCCTCGCCTTTCACTGGGGAGGCACAGGTGTGGCTACCCCACCAGCAGCATAGATTCATAGATGTTAGGGTTGGAAGGGACCTCAATAGATCATCGAGTCCAACCCCCTGCACAGGCAGGAAAGAGT
>NW_005841861.1:4967558-4984101 GCF_000455745.1 Alligator sinensis | reverse complement strand
AAGTGACTACCATGCGTAGACCCTGAGATGGTGCAGAGTCTGGCGCCTTGCTGCTGCCTCTCTACAATCCCAGTGAGAGACTTGTCTTGCCCCTCTCTTAGGAACACTGAGGCAAAGAACTCGTTGAGGAGTTCAGCCTTGTCCCCCCTGTCCGTCACCAATTGCTTCTGCCCATTTAGTAGGGTCCTATTCCTCCCTGGGCCTTCCTTTTACTCCCTATATATCTAAAAAACAATTTCTTGTTATCCTTTACTTGGGATGCCATCCTCAGCTCCATGGTAGCTTTGGCCCGTCTAACTGCCTCTCTATAAGCACGAGCAGAGGAGGTATACTCCTCTTTGGTGATCTCTCCCCGTTTCCACTTTTTATGTGCCCCCCTTTTGGCCCGTAGGCTGCCCTGGATTTCTCTCGTCAGCCAAGGAAGCCTCCTGGCCCCTTTCCCTCTTTTTCCTCGCATCGGGATCGTCTCCCTTTGTGCCCGAAAGATCATTTCCTTAAGGCACAGCCACCCTTCTTGGGCTCCCATCACTTCAAAACTCCTACTCTGCAGTGCGTCCTTGACTAAGGAGTAGTCTTGACTAGCAGTCCTACCACACCATCCAACCCCAGTAGGGTGCAGTTTCATGTCTTATCCAGGACCAGGCAAACCTAGTCCTATCCTCAAGCTCTCCCCTGTTCTTCTCCGGAGTGCCTCCCTACATAACTGGGTCATTTTACCATCTCTGGCCCCTATTGTATGAGGCCAAGCCTGTGCTAGATCTCTGCCTTTGGGTGGTTCTACTGACCCCCTTCACATAGGCACAGGTGGCCCTGGCTTCCACCTCTCACTGGGGGTCCCTCACTCAAGGGACCTTCACCCACCAAGGACCTGGCCCCACTCTCTGGCCAGTTGGGGTGCCAGGGTTCTCCACAGCCCTTGCCTGCCCCTCACTGTGGGAACCTCTGCCCTTCAACCCCTCCTGGGTCCTGGCCCCAGCCTGTGCCAGTTGAGGTAAGGTAAGCCCTCCTGTCCTCCCACACACTTATCCAGGCCTTTCTCTCTGAACCTGTGCTCTTGTACTGGCTTTGGGGCCTTATGTCCCCCTCTGCTCTTTGACCGCACTGTTCTTCCAGCACCCCCTTCTCTCTGGCACTGATCTGCTAGCACCTCTACCTCCAGGCTCTCTGGGGCAGCTCTCCTTCACCTGGTGGCCTGCTGGCCCAGCAGAGCCAGCTCACCTCTCCCCTTGCTTCTCAGCCTGCAGGGTGTCCTCTGGGACCCTGCTCCTGTTGCCCCACTCTCATGGTGTCTGCTGAGCTACACACCCTCCCGGGGTCCCCTGGAACCCCCTCCCTCCCCATAATTCCTATCATTTCCTCCCACATGTTCCTGAGGCTGCTGTCCCCTGGCTGTCCCACTGTTATTCAGGCGCAGCTCACAGATTGCCTCACCAGCCTCAGTCCACTTCTTCCCTGGCAGTAACATGAGGTTCCTAACTGGCCACACCTGCTCGCCTCTTAACTGGCAGGCTGCTTAACAAGGGTCAGCCTCACCTGCCATGCTTTCTCTAGCCTGCTGACTGGGCCTTGAAGTGGCAGGTACCCACTGTGCCCTGCCACACACCTCCCCCATGAACCTCACTCTCCTGGGGTTTCTCCCGAGGAATTTCTCTCTCAGCTGGCTATTGTTCAGTACAGGTCCCCGGTTTGTTGTTTTTTGGGACCCTTGTCCGAAGCTGTCTCCATTTTGAATAAAGCTGTTGCGAGCAATGTGTGCTGGTGTTTGCTCCCTGCTCTGCTCTGGCTAATGAGTAACAGGATCCATGGGCAATTGGATCATCATCTCCCTAGTTGTTGGGCGCTGCATGGAGTTGGGGTCTAACACTGACCCCATCTCCCTTATCCAGGTGGTAAATATCATTTATGTACCCTCCCTGACTAAGGCAGCACCAGTCGCCCATGCCTCAGAGTAAGCTGACAATCCAGGTGGACCTAGACAGATTAGTTAGATGGGCGGACCAGGACCAGATGCTGTTCAACACTGAGAAGTGTAAAGTGCTCCATCTGGGGTAGAAAAGCCCACAACAAACTTACAGGCTCAGTGGTGCTAGCTAGCACCACGTCCGAAAGGGACCTGGGGGTCATAATTGACCATAAAACGAATATGAGCCATCAGTGTAATGCTACAGTTAGCAGAGTAAACAATACGCTGGCATGCATCAAGTGATACATCTCAAGCAAAACTAAGGAAGTTATTCTCCTGCTCTACTCAGCATTGGTGAGGCCACAGCTCGAGTACTGCATCCAGTTCTGGGCACCACACTTCAGGAAGGATGTGGAGAAGCTTGAGAGAGAGTCCAGAGAAGAGCCACTTATATGATTAGAAGTCTGAAGAGCAAGCAATACAAGAAAAGGCTGGCAGATATGGGACTGTTCAGCCTAGAAAAGAGAAGACTTTGGGGGAATTTGGTGGCAGCTTACAAATATCAGAGGAGAGCATCAGGGTCTAGGTGAACAATTATTCACCAAAGCACCCCAGGGAAAAATCAGGACAAGAGTCATAAACTCCTAGAAGAAGGTCTCAGACTGGATATAAGGAAAAACTTCTTCATGGTTCATGTGATCACTCTGGAATAGACTCCCAGTGGGGGTGGTGCAGGCACCTACCCTGGAGATCTTCAAAAGGAGACTGGACATACACCTTGGCGGGGTTATTTGATCCCAGCAGTCTTTCCTGCCCAGAGCAGGGGGACTGGACCCAATGATCTCATGAGGTCCCTTCCAGCCCTAAACTTTAGCGAATTTGTGAAGGGCAGGGGTAGCAGATTGAGGTCCCCACAGTGAGGGAGTGGGGCAGGGGTGGGTCATGCAACAGAGCCACAGGCAGCTTGTCCAGAGGCATCTGGGGGGTCAAGTTTGCCTGAGAAGCCATGCACTGGCTACACTGCATGTCCCCTGCCTGCCCAGCAGGCGCCAGGAGGCACACATGGCATTGCACAGCTCCTGGGGCAAAGGCAGCAGGGTGCAGAGCTCCAGTCTGCAGCGGGCAGCCCACCTCTGCCCTTCACACAAATCCAGGGGGAACAAGCCCCCCATTCCTCCCCCAGGGGTGCACACAGTGTGGGGAGCCAACCCCTCCCACACCCCTCCATGAGCTGCTTGCAGCTCTGTCCAACAACCCATGACCTGACCTGTCTGCATGTCTGTGTCTGTCCCTCACTCCCAAGCCACCCCCCCCACACACACACACACATGCACACACCCACAGCCCCCAAACCTTCACAAATAACTCCTCCACACATACACTTCAATAAAATAGCATCTCATGATTTATGTACCAAATCTCTTGATTTTTAAGAGTTTGTATCATGATTTTTGACATGGTGGGGTTGGCAATACCGTTTACAGTCCATTCATCCAACCTGTGCAAAGTATATGCACCTAGAATGCAAGGATCTTAGCTCGAGTTAAAATGACTAAGGAGGCTTGCAAATGTAGGGGGGAAAAATCCCAGTGCTTTACTGAAAACACAGTGTGCCCTCGCACCATGCCTAACACATACCCAGAAGAGGCATCATGCTAATTGAACCTAGTTATCCCAACATCTGTATAGATTGGGTGCTTTAGTGGGGCTTTTTGGTGCTTTTATCTAATAGCTGATTGAATCAGCTTCAGATAAAAGTGCCAAAAAGCCCTGCTAAAGCACCCAATCTATACAGATGCTGCAGAGCCAGGTTGAACTAACATATTGCCCATAAAGTGTGTGTGTTTTTTTCTCCACATCTGTCAGTGCCTTAACTGTCCAGAATGTTCTGGGGCAGTCCTGAATTTTACACCAGTGTTCACAGAGGGTTCCTGTTACAGGACTTTTGTCCAAGTTTGAAACATTGGTTCCCACTAGACCAACACCCACAAACATTCCTCTGATTCCAGGCAATTTTCTGCTATGTCTGTTAACAAGATACAGCATGATGCTTCCTGGTGCCATGTGACTGTGGCTGGATTACAAGATCCCTCCAAACTCTGAAGCAGAGTAACTGTGGTCAAATGCTGCTGCACTCAGGCAAACTAGCTCTACCTTTCAGGGCACAACTATACTACTTAATCTAGGAACCCTCATAAATATAGCAATACTACTTCCAAATCTGGAAAGTCTGGCCAATGAATGGGTGCCTCCATGTCAGGAGAGCTCTTCTAAAATAGCAGTCCCATGAGTCCTCATTTTCAGAGATTTTGAGCATCCAATCATTCACTGATTCAGCTGGACTGTTTGGCTCCCTCTCCAAACTTGCTGTCTAACTGTTTGGCATTATGTATCCCAAACCAGAAGCATCTGGAAAGAAAAGAGGCTCCTTAAGGCTTTTGCCTCTATAAAAATTGATCATTTTCAAAAGGATTTCTGATAACTGGGTTTGATGTTGATAACTGACACATGATAACTGGGGTGTGAGAGGTGCAATGTAAATACTGAGTATTACTTACAGGAGATGTAAATTTCTGCCTCAAATAAGTGACGGCATTTTTTTTCTTGTCTTCCCTTTTGTCTTTTAAGTGACTTGCATGCTAAATCTTGTGAAAAATAAATGTGTGTTTAAGATTAAGATTCTACACACAATGGCAGCATTATCTGACTTTTCCACGCCTTGGCTTCTCAACCGATCTTTTCTATTCATTCACTGCAACAGGAAAGGTGAGTCACTTTGCTTTTGCCCCTCAGTGTCTTCATGTGTAAAATGATATTCATGTAAAGCGCCCTGAGATCTGTGGTAAATAGTATCGGGTGTGTGTTAAGTGTTCCTGCCAAGGATTACAGACCTTTGGAAGGAGGAGAGATTGCGTGTGAACAATGAGATCCTTCTTAACAATTGTGCTGTAGTATAATGTTTTTCCACAGCTCTACAATGCATTTTAAAAGTGATCTAGCTTCTGAGAGTCCTTTACAGGTGACCTGCTAAAAATATGGGTATTTTGGGAGTGGAATTTTTACCATACCAAGTTCAATTACTCCAACAAGACCCAAGGCTCTTAAGTTTCAAATGAAAAACTAGTATCTTGTTAGATTCTTTTAACTTGATAGACAAGGCATCCTTCTAAATCTCTCTATCCTAGGGGTGTCAAACATATGGCCTGCAGTCTAGGACCCACCCCATGCACCATGTGTGGCATGGGGTATAGTCAGGGGTATGGTGACCACCCATCCCCAACTGGGCAGGGCAGTCCCAAAATGTAAACATCAAACCCCAGTCCCAGCCTGAATGGCTCCAAGACAGCACGTGTCCTGGATTCCCCTCAACACAGTCAAATCATAGCAACTATAGTCCCAGTATCATATGCAAGGATCTAGGTTTTCCATTCGCCACAGAAAAATACGGATATTCTTCTTTGAAGGATAAAAAAAATGCAGGAAACCACTGGTTTCCCTTTGCAGGATGATAGAGTTCCAGCCTGCAAGGGGTTGTGGGGAGCAGGATACAGGGGGCACCACATACATATGTGCACACATACACGAGTGTCAGTCAGTGGTGTAGAGCAGCTCCCCCAGCTGCCTGCAGGTAAGTCTATGGTGGGGTAGGGAGGAGGCATAGGCAGAGGTGACCCGAGCAGGGTGCAGGGCCCAAGGCAAATCAGCCCACGTGGGGCCCCACTCCCACTCCGATCCCACGGGCCCCGGACCCGAAGAAGCTGCCACTGTCATTGGTGGCAGGAGTGGCAGCGGGGGGCGGGGGAGGGAAGGTGTGAGGGGGGCAGATTGGGGCACTGAGATTGATGAGGGAGGGAGTAGGGCAGGGTTGGTTGCTGGGGCTAGGGGCACTGCCCAGTTGGAGTGGTGGATGGGGCCTGCGGCAAGAATGTGCAGCCTCAGGGCCCAGCCTGGTACTGGGACGGAGCCATGGGTGGATTGTGGGGGGTGGTAGAGGGGGCTGGCTCCCCACCATTGCATGGACTCCCAGGGAAGGTGGTGTGGAGGAGGCACATGTGTCGTTCCCCCCCCCCCAGATTTGTGCATGGGGCAGGGATGGGTGCACCTGCCCATTGCAGGCTTGGGGCTCCTTGCCCTGCTTCTCTCCCCCCTTGGGGCCTCCGTGGCCCAGTGGGCGGGACCTGAAGAGGGAGGGTGGAGTGGGGCAGGGAGGCTTGGTGCTCCACTTCTGCATTTTAAAAAGGTGGTCACCTTAGTCATGGGAGAATGCTGTATGTAGTGCTGGTGCTAGACTGGCACTACACTCTGGCTTCTGGGGTCAGTCCAGATCAGGCCCCAGGCCATCTGTATGGGCTACAGGTAGTACATGGAACCAGTCTGGTGGGTGCTGCATACAGCATGTGCCCAGTGGCGGCCCCCCCATTCCACCTGTAGTGTACAGGCTCGTCCTGCACACCACCTCTGCTGAGTGTAGCATGTGCCAGCCCCAGGGCTCACCCTGCACACAGGACTAGCATAGCAGGTGTGCTTCATGTGGTGCATGGGTTAAACCCATCACTGCAGGCAGCACAAGAAAGGTAGGGTGCATTGACAGCTTAGGGCTCCATTCAGACTTGTCCTAGAGCTAGTGCACAGGGCTGATCCGATGCGGGCACCACATGCAGCTCAAGCCTCAGGCTGACCTCCTGTGCTGTTTGCAGTACTGACTCCAGTCCACATACTGCATGCAGTGCCAGCCCTGAAGTGCAGTGTCAGTCCCCACCCAGCCCTGAATTAATCTGTAGTCAATGTATTTTGATTGGATATAGATAACTATACCCACAACTGACACTGAAGACCAGCTTGGCTTAGCAGGGAACTCTTCAGTGAGCAAAAAAAAAAATCACAAAAAGAAAGCTTATAAGAAGTAGAAACTTGTACAAACAATTATGGAGGAGTATAAGAGTATTGCTCAGGCATGCAGGGATGAAGTCAGGAAGGCCAAAGCACAGTTGGAGTTGCAGCTAGCAAGGGATGTGAAGGGTAACAAGAAGGGTTTCTACAAGTATGTTAGTAACAAGAGGAGGATCAGGGAAAGTGTGGGTCCCTTACTGAATGGAGGGGAGGCAACTTAGTGACAGAGGATGCTGAAAAGGCTGAAGTACTCAATGCCTTTTTCACCTCAGTCTTCACAGGTAAGGTCAGCTCCCAGATACTGCACTGGGCAGCACAGTTTGGGAAGGAGGTGAGCAACCAACAGTGGCAAAAGAACAAGTTAGGGATTATTTAGAAAAACTGGACATATACAAATCCATGGGGCTGGATTGGATGCACCCGAGGGTACTAAGGCATTTGGCCTATGTGATTCTTGAGCCACTGGCCATCACCTTTAAAAACTCATGGCAATTGGAAGAGGTCCCAGGCAATTGGAAAAAGGACAAATATAGTGCCCATAATTAAGAAAGGAGAAAGGAGGATCCAGGGAACTACAAGCCTGTCAGCCTCACCTAAGTCCCAGGAAAAGTCATGCAGCAGGTCCTCAAGGAATGCATTTCTAAGCACTTGAAGAAGAAGGTGATTAGGAACAGTCAAGATGGATTCACCAATGGGAAGTCATGCCTGAACAACTTGATTGACTTCTGCAATGAGGGATTCTAGTTTTCTATGTTTAAAAATCACAAATTCTCTGATTAAAAAACCTAAAATCCGCTATTAAAACCAAATGCCACTAATATTTATATATAAAAATATTAATGGCATTTGGTTTTAATAACGGATTTTAGGTTTTTTAATCAGAGAATCTGTGATTTTTAAACAGAGAAAACTAGAATCCCTCATCACAGAAGTCAATGTAGGTATCAACTGATATATATAGGTATCAATTGAACACATTTTATTAATATATTTACAATTTTAAAGCACTTTGGAAGTCTACCAGTTCCTCAATCACTATAATAAAATAATTTCTAAATACCTATACATTTTGATATTTAATTTTGGGTTGTTTGATCATGCAAAAGCAGAGCTCTTCCTGCCCATTTCATTTACCAGGATGCAGGTCCAGACCCCTCACACCCAAGCCCCCCCACCCCAGCCCTGCTGGAGGGACCCCAGCTACTGGGGCTATGGAGCCAGAGACCCACAGCCCTGTGCCCACCATAGCAGCAACCAAGCCCTACTGCTGCCAGTGGGAAGTGGTAGCTGTTGCAGTGGAGTGGAGCCTGGCTTTCCCTCCCCCACAGGTGGCATAGCCAGAGCAGAGCCCATGGCAGGGAGGCTGCCCACTACAGGCTTGGGCTCCCCACTCTGCTGTCCTCCCCCTGGAGCCTCTGCAGCCCAGCAGGCAGGACCCAGCATAGTAAGACAGAGCAGGGAAGCTCAGTGCCACTGCTGGGAGCTCTGTGCCACCCTGGCAAGGTACCCCCTACCTGCATGGCAGCAGCAAGGGGCACAACTGTGCTGCCAGCCCAAGGTGGTCAAGGGACACCTTGCCATAGTGGTGTGGGGCTTCTAGCACCGGCACCAAGCTTCCCTGCTTAGCCCCACTCTGCCCCTCTGCACCAGGTCCCACTTGCTGGGTTGTGGAGGCCCCAGGCAGAGGGCAGCAGGATGGGGAGGCTGAGCCCACAGTGAGCAGTGTGCCCCAGCCCCCACTCCATGCACAGATCTGGGGGCATGTGCCCCCCCTTCCTCCTCTTGGGAATGCACACAGTGGCAGGGGGCCAGCCCCATCCCCTGCCCCCCAAAAGAACTACCTGTGGCCCCATCCCACTCCCTGTTCGAGCTCTGCAGCCACACGTGTTGGCCTTGGGCCCCATGCTTCACTCCAGCTGGGCAGCAGGCACAGCCCCAACTCTGCCCAACTTCCTCTCTATGGGCCACTCAATCCCCCGCCCCCCTTTACATGCAGAAACTGGTCTCTAGGCTGCCTGGTGTCCATGTGTATGTGTGAACACGCACATGAACATGGCACCCCCTGCCTGACTACCCTTGTCCCTCTCCCTCCAGGCCCTTGAAGGCTGAAGCTCTGCCAGCCTGCAGAGAGCTCTTTGCAAAAAAGTGGAAAATCTGCATGTTTCTCTATTAAAATGAAAAAAAAAATGTTACTCTCAGTCAAAAGCGGAAAATCCACCTTTTTCTCCATTTTTCCCCATGGGAAACAGAAAACCTGGATCCCTGCTGAGATAACTGGCTCTGTGGATGTGGGGAGACCAGTGGATGTGGTATACCTTGACTTTAGCAGGGCTTTTGATATGGTATCCCACAACAGTCTCACAGGTAAGCTAAGTACGAGTTGGATGATTGAACCATAAGGTGGACAGAAAACTGGCTGGATCATCAGGATCAGAGAGTAGTAATCAATGGCTCAATGTGTAATTGGCAGCAGGTATTAAATGGAGTGTCCCAGGAGTTGGATCTGGGGCTAGTTTTGTTCAATATCTTCATCAACGAACTGGAAGATGTGCACCCTCAGCAAGTCTGCAGATGACACCAAGTTGTGGGGAATAGTAGATATGCTAGAGGGTAGGGCTAGGTTTCAGAGAGACCTCAACAAATTGAAGGATTAGATCAAAAGAAATCTCTTGAAGTTCAATAAGGATAAGTGCAAAGTCCTGCACTCAGGACTGACTGGCAAGGCAGCGGCCTTACAGAAAAGGACTTGGGGGTTACAGTGGAAAATAAACTGAATATGAGCCAACAGTGCTCTTGTTGCCAAAAAGGCTACTAGCATATCAGACCGCATTGGTAGGAGGGTTGCCAGGAGATCAAGGGAAGTGAATATTCCCATCTGTTCAGCACTGGTGAAGCCACATTTAGGGCCCCCCACTACAAGACAGGATTGGAGAAAGTCCAGCAGAGGGCAGTGAAAATAGTTAGGAGGCTGGGGCACATGACTTAAGAGGAGAGGCTGGGGGAACAAGGCTTATTTAGTGTAGAGAAGAGAAGACTGAGGGGATTTGATAGCAGCTTTCAACTACCTCAAGGGGGATTTCAAAGAGGATGGAGCTAGACTGTTCTCAGTGGTGACAGATGACAGAACAAGGAGCAATGGTTTCAAGTTGCAGCAAGAGAAGTTTAGGTTACAGAAAAACTCTCTCATGAGAAGGGTAGTAAAACACTGGAACAGGTTACTCAGAAAGGTTGTGGACTCTATCTTGAAGGTTTTTAAGACCTCGCCTAGACAAAGCCCTGGCTGGGATGATCTAGTTGCGGATGATCCTGCTTTGAGCAAGGGGTTGGACTAGATGACCTCCTGAGGTCCCTTCCAACTCTAATTTTCTATGATGTTACTTCTTGGCAGCATGGTACCACCAAGTATGTCAGTCAAATGCAAGTCCAGGAGGATATGTAACACACATTATGAAAAACAAGATAATTAATTAGTACTTCTGATGATAAAACAAAAAGGGAAGAATATCCAGAAATGCCCTGGTCTATTTTGTACTGCAAGTTATACGAAAAGTAAAAAGCAAAAAGAAGTTGATGTAAGTCTTTACGCTGCCAAAGGTGTAGTTCACTGAAGCAAAAAGCCACTCCCTGGTTCTTAGCTTCAACTGCCTCTAGAACAAAAACATGATTCCAAAAACATTGACAAAGTTGAAGTCATGTTATTTGTTCAAGTTATTTTTATTGACTACTAGTACTATGGCAGCCTCCCACTAGTACTATGGCAGGTAGGGGATGGTCTGGAGGCTCCTGGTCCTGGGCATGACCTAAAACTGCACCCTGCCGGGAGTGGGTGGGCGGGTGGGGCTCTCAGTGACACGGGAGCCCCAGGAAATGCCAGGCCAGTTATCACCCTGGTGAAAGATGGGTAGGGGCATCTTAACCCTAGCCCTCACCTTTGCGTGGGTTTGCGTAACACTGGAGGCAGTTGGGGCCAGGCATAGCTATGGCCACCTGAGCCCTGTGGGGTGAGAGACCCCGAAATACCCCGAGAAGGGAGAGTTACTGGGTGGGTAACCCCTAGTAGGGGCCAGAAGGCAGACCCCAGAGAGAGAGTAGGGCTAGAGGTCCAGAGGCCTGAGGTAGAATACCCTTGACTGGTCAATGCTGAGGCTAGGAGTAGAACGGTCAAAAGGGCCAGGGGCACCGTGAGGGATGCCCAGAGCTGAGGGCCTGGGGCCCCAACTGGCCTTGGAGGTGAGGCCAGGGCCTGTGTGGCCAAAGGTCCTGGGGGGACCATGCCTGAGAGGGGAAATAGTTTCAGGGAGCTAGGCAGCCTGAATGAAGGTGGGGTATGCTGCCGGAATGGAGGGATCTGAGAGGGGTCTGAACTGGAGGATTATGGGGCCCAGTGTGGGGCTAGTGAGATCAACATCTAGATGCCATCTGTGAGGCGGTGTAGGGGAGGTACGGAGCCGCAGACAGCACCCCCTGGCATCGGGGCAAGGAAATGGGCAGCCTCCCACTTAATTAACAATAATTAATTAAATGTCATCAAGGTGTGGCGGGCAAGAAGGCAGGTGGTTGGCCCAGAAACAGGTGGGCGGGTCACTGGTAGATCGGCCCCGAGCAGGCCCCCTGTTACAGGGTACTATTGCATTTTATAACACATGCAAAACAGATAAATGCATTGGTGGATGTATAAACAAATGCCAAGGAATATATTCAAATTCTCAAGTTTAAAGTCACTTTGTCTGATTCCACAAGAACTGGTAGTTGGAAAGTCTTCACATTTACTACTAGAAGTGGATCCAAACTACTGTGTTTAAGGATGGAATCATTTCTAAATCCAACTTTCCTAACATCCCACGCTGTTCTGCTTCGGAGCTTTTGCTGTTTAATATAAAAGGGCATTATACCATACTTACGAAGAATTCTTAAACTCTGGTTAATAAAAAGACTAGATACTTTCTCTGCAGTATTACAAATCCATATGTAACAAGGAACCCCAATCCTGATAGCCACACTCCAAGGGGAAGCAGGACATTTGTAGCCCACAGGGGCCAACAGCTACAACAGCCAGCCTCAACAAGAAAACAGACCTCAAAACTAGGGTCTGTTATGGACTCAAGGAGAGTGAACGGCAGGAACAGCCTAGGATCATTAGGCTAAGTAGAGGCAGCTGAGCAAAAATGTAGCAGGCAGGGCAGGCTGATTAGCAGGTAGAGTGGAGACCTTGTCAGCTGGAAAGCCAGCTGACAGGAAAGGGTGGAGCTCTGGGGCTTGGGAGTTAGCAAGGCAATCTGGCTCTGCAGGCTGCAGGGAAAGGACTTCCTTGCATGAAGTGACTACAACAAGGCAGCTGGCACCCAAGCTTCCCAGAGAGCTATAACACAAAAAGTTAAGGGGGACATACAGCCAATGGGGAAGTACTGACCCAATGGGAGACGCTAAGGCTGGGTTTGTGTCTATGTTTTGATTAGGCTCCTGGAGGATAGGCTGTGGCTAGTAGGGGTGGTATGGAGGCCATAGTAGTGCTGAGGGGTACCCAACATACAGCCCCGGCAAGGTCAAGGACCACAGAAGGTGCAAGCAGCTTCGCTTGGGTCAGGGAGCTCGGCTAGATGCCTAGCAAGACCGCAGGGAATGTTGGGACTGTGAAACCAGTTCAGATTAAGTAGGCCTAGGCTTAAGAGTTTGCAGCAAGAGCAACTGTTGTGTTAAAGCCAAGAGGACTGAAGCCTCTAAAGCAATGGTCACCAACCAGTTGATCAGGATGGACAGGTTAATCCTGGTGCCTCTTGCAGTCGATCCTGGGCTGGGGTGTGGGGGATGGGGCCTGAGCGCATGCCTGCATGCGCAAGCGCCTCCCCATCCACAGGCCAGCAGGTCAGTCAGTGGGGGAGAGAAGGGATGGGGGCCAGATGGAGGGCCCCGTAGTGAGGGACTGAGTGCAGGAGCAGCCCGGTGAGCGGGGCCCCAGCCTGGTGGGTGGTGGGAGGAACGAGCCCAGGCAACTCATCCAGGGGCAGGGGTTTGGACTCGGGCGGAGGCACTGGGGGGCACGTGTCCCCCCATCTGTGTCTGGCAGAGGCAGCTACTGCTATGGGCTGGGCTTTGAACCCCGAGCCCTGCTGCACCTTCCCAGAGAGTAGCCCAATGTCATGTGCATCCTGCCATTCCCAGGCCAGCTGCAGCAGGGCTCTGGGTGCAAAGTCCAGCCTGCAGTGGGAGCCGCTTCCTCCATGCACAGATCAGAGAGCATGTGCCACCTGCCCCCCTCCCCCCATCAAATGTGGAGCAGCTGTCAGGGAGGGAGTTGGGGCTGGAGCAAGGGAAGGTCTTGCACAGCCGGGGATGGGTGGGATGGAGCCACAAGTGGCACATAGGGGGGGCACAGGGGGAGATACTCACCCCAGGAGAGCACGGGGGGCATGTGCCCCCAGAATTGTGCAGGATGGGGTGGGCCAGCATAGGTTGCAGCTGCCGGCTGGGGCTGGGCTGTTCCTGGTGGAGGATGCAGCTGCACTCTGTTCAGGCCAGGTGGCGGCAGTGCTGGGAACAGGGCTACAATACTGCCACTGGGCCTGATCTCAGTGTGCCCATAGCCTCTGCCAAGATCAGCCCAGCACTGCCTCCCAGCCCCTGCCCCTCCCTTCCCCTGAGAGCGTGGGTGCTGTGTGCCCCAGATCTGTGCAGGGGAGGGCAGGCTACAGCTACGGGCTGGGGCTGGGAAGCAGCACTGAGCTGATCCTGGTAATAAATGCAGCTGCGCTGAGATCGGGCCTGGTGGCAGCATCACTGCAAACAGGTTGAGGGGCTACAGTGAATTGTTCGGGAGCTGCAGCCCCCCTGTGGCCCCACACCCAGTGCCGCCACATCCTCTGCCAGAAACAGCCCGGCCCCATCCAGCAGCTGCAGCCAGCCCCTCCCCACCCCATGCAATTCCGTGGGCAACTGCCCCCGTGCCCTCCTGGGGTGAGTGTCCCCCCGCTGCCCATCGGACAAGCTGCTCACAGCTCTGTCCCCCCCCACCCCAGCTCCGCAGGGCCTGTCCCTGTTCCAGCCCTGCTCCTTCCCTGACTGCCATTGGGGCAGGGGGGCAGATCGAATCCCCAGCAGGGAGAGAGAGAGGGAGTGGGGCTAGGGCTAGGGCTGGGGCCTTGATCCACCCTGCCCCCCACAGCCCTTTCCCCTCCCCCCACCGCTTCCTCAAAGACTTACCTGCTGGGGGGGGCATGCCCTCAAATAATTTTTTCTCCCTCTTCCTCAATCTCCTCCCCACCCCACAGACTTACCTGCTGGGCAGGGGCGGGGGGGCAGAGAACAGGGTGCTGGCACAGGATAGATCTTCGGTTCCTTTTAAATTCCAAAAGTGATCTCCGACTTAAAAAGTTGGGAGACCACTGTTCTAGGGGTTCTCCAGCCAGGGCTGGGGAGTGTGGTGGGTTATTGGACCCCACCACCTCAGGGAGGGGCTCCAGTACACTTCCAGGGGAGGAGGGGCTCCAGTACACCTGCTCCACCCTCCAGCAGGGGCTGAAAACCCCCCAAACCAACCTCTGTCCTTTCCCCTTCCCCCCACTCCCATTCTGAAAACAGCAACAGGCTGGAAGACAGAAGTTACAGAAGATGGTCTGATTTGAAATGTCTTTATTTGACCACTCATACAATTCAGATTTTCACCCAATCAGCCATTTTTGAAGCTTTTTGCTACCTGCTCCACCCTCCAGCAGGGGCTGAAAACCCCCCAAACCAACCTCTGTCCTTTCCCCTTCCCCCCACTCCCATTCTGAAAACAGCAACAGGCTGGAAGACAGAAGTTACAGAAGATGGTCTGATTTGAAATGTCTTTATTTGACCACTCATACAATTCAGATTTTCACCCAATCAGCCATTTTTGAAGCTTTTTGCTGCTGTGCACTTGTGTTTGGTCATGGCTATAGACTGCGTTCTGTGGCCTGATCAGGCAAAAATTGTCACTTTGTAGCAGAAAGCCCCTTTTCCTCTTGCCTGCAGTTGCTCTCCCCTCCTTGGATATGTTTTTCCTCTTCTACCTTTTCTTCCTTCCTCCTTCTTTCACTTTAAGATAAGGAATTGTGTTTTAAAATTTGTATGTGTGCATTTTGTATCTCCCCTTATATTTTGGTATTTTTATCTATTTGTGTGCCATGACATTTGTAGCTTATATTTTATATTCCTCACCTTTCAACTTTCAACTATAAATGTGTTTAGTAACAATGTTAACAAGGGCAGGAGTAAAACTGCCTCTTCCCTGTATCAGGCTGGCCCCTGAAAGAGCGAGTGAATCAGTGATTGAATGTGTAACACTGTAGCAGCAGACAGCAATTAACACCTAAGGAAACTGCAGGTCAACCAAGGGAAGAACTCAATAGAAGACAATGTAACAACCGGGAATCTCTAAACATCATTGATCAAGGGCTAGAAGCCCTGGCCTGAGTTAATCAATGCTGGGGACCAACTTCTGGGCTGAATATCTCCAAATCGACCGCTCCCAGAGCCCTATTCAAAATTCATGAAGCGCCCACCCCCCACCCTGCCCAGCCAGAAGGACCAGCCGGCGACTCCCTTCTGGAGGATAACACCACGCTGAAAGAAGCCTCAACTGGCCATTGACGGCAGACTCCAGCGCTTGTAGGATAGGTATACCTGACTCTTGTAGCTTGCTACTGTGTGTGTGCGTGTGTGGTGGGGGGGACCAGCCCCAAGGTTTATGATTTAACTTCATTACAGTGTTTCAATCCGCCTAATAAACCAGAATTTTAAGGATCCCAAGTTGGAAATTTGTAGCCAACAACTTCTGTCTGTGCCCAAAATCTCCCAGAATCACTTTGATTTTTGCTCTAAACCAGGGGCGGGCAATTATTTCAGGCAGGGGGCTGATTACTTGTGGCAAGTTGTCGAGGGCCACATGGGTAGCCCTACCCCTTGACAGGTGCCCTGCCCCCTGGTCACCATCTTGGGACCAATGTCCCAATGTCTTGGGACCAATGTCTCAGGGCCAGCACTGGTGGGGCCCAGAGTGAGGTGCAGGCTGGCAAGGGGTCTGTGGAGCCGGGCTGGGCTGCACCAGCAGGGAGAGGGGGGAGCTGGCTTAGCTCCATAGAGCCTATGCTGGCCGGGACCCTGTAGCCCTGCTGCCCTGCTCTGGGCCCTGCTGGTGCTGGCCCTGGGACACCAGGTGTGGGCCCTGCTCCTGCACCTGCTCACTCCCAGTGTCCCCCAGCCCTGTAGTACAGGCAGGGGGCAGCACGCAGCCCTGACCCCCTGCTTGTCGGCAGGGAAGGAGCTGGTGTAGAGCTTGGGGGAAAAGGTGGCCCCTCACCCACCCCATGGCCCGTGCTTCAAGGATCCCAAGTTGGAAATTTGTAGCCAACAACTTCTGTCTGTGCCCAAAATCTCCCAGAATCACTTTGATTTTTGCTCTAAACCAGGGGCGGGCAATTATTTCAGGCAGGGGGCTGATTACTTGTGGCAAGTTGTCGAGGGCCACATGGGTAGCCCTACCCCTTGACAGGTGCCCTGCCCCCTGGTCACCATCTTGGGACCAATGTCCCAATGTCTTGGGACCAATGTCTCAGGGCCAGCACTGGTGGGGCCCAGAGTGAGGTGCAGGCTGGCAAGGGGTCTGTGGAGCCGGGCTGGGCTGCACCAGCAGGGAGAGGGGGGAGCTGGCTTAGCTCCATAGAGCCTATGCTGGCCGGGACCCTGTAGCCCTGCTGCCCTGCTCTGGGCCCTGCTGGTGCTGGCCCTGGG
>NW_005841861.1:4948520-4967412 GCF_000455745.1 Alligator sinensis | reverse complement strand
CCCCCCCCCACGGCCGGGGCTTCTGCCAGCCACTCACAGCCCGCATGGGGCTGTCCTGAGCAGGCACAGACAGCCCCAGGTGAGCTGTAAGTGGCTGCAGCATGGGGCGCCAGCCACGAGGTGGGGTGGGGGAGGGGCCGCTTTCCCTCCCCCATGCTCTGCACCAGCTTGTAACTCAGCCCTGCTGCCAGCCTGGGCCCTGCGCCAGCTCTGGGCTCACCTGTTGGGGATGCACATGGCGGCAGCAGCTGTGGCCCCCCTGCTTGCTGCACCAGACAGTTTTTTGCTGTTGCTCCCTGCCCGGAACTTGTGCGCTGGCCCCTCGCCCGCCCTGTGCCTGGTGCCCTGTGTTGCAGTTGCTCATCGCCCACCTGGGGCTGCCTGTGCCTGCTCAGGACAGCCCCGCACTGGCTGCAAGTAGCTGCAGCAGGGAGCGCCGGGCACGGGGCGGGGGAGGGGCCGCTTTTCCCCATGCTCCACACCAGCTCATCATCCCCTGCCCTTCTCCCCCCTTACCTGAGCTTCCTGTACCAGGGCAGCCACATGGTCCCAGGCCAGAAGCCCCTGCTGGGGCTTCCAGCTGAGGGGGGTTGGGGCCGGGAGGGTCATGCTGTTGAAGGAGCCCTCCAGGGCTTCCCCTGGGTCCTACTGCCCTTGGTTTCTGTCATCTTTGATTTTTAATTTTCTAAGTTTTTTAGGGACCCTGTGGGCCGGATAGAATGGCCTTGTGGGCTGAATCTGGCCTGTGGGCCATATTTTGCGTACCCCTGCTCTAAACCTTCTGATGTTGAACAAGCCTTCATCTAGTCTGGTTCAAAGATAAATGCCATAATTGCTGTCAGTTGAATAGCCCCATTCATGAGACTCATTTATTGTGAATATGTGTGTGTGTGTGTGTGTGTATCTGTGTATAGATTGTGTGTGTGTGTGTGTATAGGTGTCTGTGTGTAGAGATGTGTGTGTGTCAATGTGTAGGGTGTGTGTGTAATTGTGTATATGTGTGCATATTTCTGTATATGAGTGTGTATGTGTATATATGTGTGTATAGGGTGTGTGTGTGTGTGTGTGTGTGTGTGTGTATAGAGGGGGTGTGTATAGATGTTTGTATGTGTGTAGATGTGTCTAGAGGGGTGTGCATTTGTGTACATGTGTGTGTCTGTAGGTGTGTAGGGGTATGTATGTGTATAGGTGTATGTATAGATGTGTGTATGTCAGTGTGTGTGTGGACAGGTGTGTGTGCATATGTGAGTGTATACGTGTATATGTGTATGTGTATAGATTGTGTGTGCATGTGTATAGGTGTGTGTGTTGGTCTGTGTGTGCATAGGTGTGCGTGCGCATATGTGTATTGTGGGGGCCGAGGGGGAACCGAGGATCAGGAGTCCTTGGGAACGCTAGCTGGGGTTGCGGCTGCGATCCCGCGGTGGGAAGATGGGTACTCTCTATCACCGGAGCGGAATTAGGCACAAACGAGACACGTATCAATTGGAAAACAGAGGTAGCTTTACTTACACTGTAGAGTCATATACAGCGCAGGCAATCGTAGTTGCAACAATTCTATTTTCTAATCAGTAATCGAGGAGCTCTTGTAGACCGGGTAGCTCGGGTCTAACTCGGGCATGCAACATCGCTGTATATGACGACGGGGAGTTGTTGGCAGGTGATCAAGCTGCCGGAGTTCCACTCCAGGGGAAATCGTGGAGTTCTCCAATTAGGTCGGAAATGCCCCTAACCTTTTATACAGCTAGCGAGCCAATTGCCAGCTGCCACGTGGGAATAATTTAACATCAGCCAATCACATTATGCAAATCTGCATTTCATCGGCGGGAACTCTATCCACGCCGGAACTCTTCACCATGCCGAGACTTCCCCTGCCTTACCGTGCCTTGTGCTAGAAAGTTCCACTGTGTCGAGGCACTGATTCAAATCAGCTCTGACATGCATGTGTGTGTATAGGGGTGTGTGTATAGAGATGGGGTGTGTATGGGGTGTGTGTGTATACATGTATGTGTATGAGTGTATGAGTGTGTGTATAGGTGTGTGTGTACATGTATGCATGTGTGTGTATGTGTGTGTGTGTAGGGGTGTGTGTATAGAGTTGCGTGTATGTGTATGTATATAGAGGTATGTATAGATTTGTGCGTGTGTATAGGTGTGTGCGTGTGCATAGATGCATGTATACGTGTGTGTATAGTTGTGTGTGTAGATGTGTGTACAGGTATGTGTGTGCATAGATTTATGTATAGATGTGTGTGTATAGATCTGTGTATAGGTGTCTGTGTGCATAGATGCATGTATACATGTGTATGCGTGTAGGTTTGTGTGCATAGATTTGTGTATATGTGCGTACATGTGTGTAGATGTGTATAGGGGTGTGCGTTTGTAGGGGTATGTGTACATGTGTATATATGTGGGTGTACATATGTATATGTATATGTGTGTATGTATGTGTATATGTGTATGTACCTGTACATGTGTGTATACGTGTGTGTGTGTGTGTATATATATATATATATATATATATATAGGGGATTGTGTGCCCAGCTGAGCTGAGTTCCCAACCCCAGCTGGGGGCAGGAAGGCAGCCCAGCTGAGCTGCCTGGCCATCTCCCACGCTAGATCACGTTGCCTCCCCACCCCCGGCGTGATCTAGCTCCCTGCTGCCGCTCCCTGCCAGATCTTGCACTGGGGTTGGGAAGTCAGCCCAGCTGGACTGACTTCCCATCCCTAGCGCTATGGTTGAACTGTTTTGACTAGCCTCATTTTGTTTTGAGGCTATTTTGACAGCTTTTGTTTCATTTCAGTTTTGCTGTTTTGAACTCGAAATGAGTCAAAACAATGTCAAAACAAAATGGCTGTCGAAATTTCACATGGCCCTAGTGAACACATGTAGTGCTCTTCGCTCACCCCACCCAATTCCTGCCCCAGGCAGGAGGAGCAGCACCCAGCCAGGCCTACTCCCTGCCTCCAGACTCTCCTCAGGAGGAACTGGGCTGGGCAGTGCAGATGGGGTGGTGCCAATCTGGGACTTTTGTTTGAATTTTCACTAATTGGCCAGGAGGCCAGGATAGCCTACAAAATCCAAGAATGTCCCAGCCAAACCAGGACATATGGTCACCCTATGTATAGCATTTACTGTGCTAGTGCATACAAAGTAAACAGTTACCTAGCCTTCACCAGAACCATATTAATAGGCCAAATCCTGGGCCTGGACCTCTGTTTCATGAATAGAGCTGTGTTCTAAGTCTGTGTACCGTGTACCAAATCTTGCTTTCAGAGAGAGAAAGATCCATTCATAACATCTGATGAAATAGGTTGCCACCTGCAAAAGCTTATGCTTCTCTGAACAAGTTCGTCTCATGGGGCCCTTGTACATGTGATGGGGGTTTAGTCCTTAAGGGTTGCATTCTATGCCCCTTATCACAGCGGGGTCCTCTAGGAGGGCCGTGATCTCCTTAAGGCCCCTTCTCCGTGCCTAGTTGGCCCAAGGGCACCCTCTGTTTCTCGCCCGCCACGTCTTTGCTGTTAGATAAGGTTGGGAGGCTGCTTTACGCCCTCTCGGACACGTCTCTATGTTGACTCAGACCCCGTGGTTTTCCCAGACTCCTCGTGGGTCTTCTCCTGCAAATGGGTGCTTTGGGGCACCCTAGCCTTATGGGCTATGCGTGGCTCCAACCACCCCTGATACCACGCCCCAAGCTTCGCAGATGGAATCGACGTTGGTCTGTCTCTATCTCTCTCTTTCTACGTACACTGCCGCCCCCTCCTAGGGCTCTCCTCGCTCACTTCGGGCCTTCGCTGCGCCATCGCCCTCTCTCAGGGCCTTCTCTGCACTGTCGCCCTCTCTCGGGGCCTTCTCAATAGTGCCCCCTCTCTGGGGCTCGCCGTGCCCAACTTGGGCTTCTTAAAATGCTGCCCCCTTCCTGGGGCTCTCCGTGCCCACACTTGGGCTTCTCAAGGTTGCCCCCTTCCTGGGGCTCTCCACTCCTTCCTGGGCGCCGGGGTCCTCACACTCTGCTGTGAGGCCCCTTTGAGGATACTGCGCCCTCACTGGCGCTGGGGTCCCCACGCCGCTGTGGGTTCCCCCTAAGTACGCTGTGCCCTCACTGGTGCTGGGGCCCCCACGCCATTGTGGGTCCCTTTATGAGGATACTGCGCCCTCACTGGCGCCAGGGTCTAAGCACCCCGTTGAGCTGCGCCCTTACTGGCACCAGGGTCCCCACGCTGCTGTGGGTCCCCTATGAGTATACTGCGCCCGCTCTGGTGCTGGGGTCCTCACACTTCATTGTGAGTCCCCAATGAGGCCTCATCCAACCCCTTATAGCCTCACCCAAACCACCGGTGCCGTCGCCCTAGAGCTGCCATCCATAACTCTGCTCATGCAGTACTTGCGGGTCTCGCTGCTTCTCACATCCCTACTCCAGGAGCTCCTGCCTCTCTGGCTGCTGGCAGGGAACTGCCCGCCTGGCCTCAGCCCTGGACTTTATGAGAGCCAGCCTCTGCCTCCTACAGGCAGCTGACCGCTGGCAGGTGTGGGTCATTTGCTCCCTCCAGTTGCCCTGGCAACCCACAGGTGGGCTCCTATTCCCTGCTAGGGCTCCCTATGCACTGCCAGAGCTTTTCCTCTGGCAGTTTCTGCCCTCTAGGAGCTGGGCACCTCAGTGCTCTGTGACACCCCTAAATAGAAATGGTGGGTTTTATTTTTCCATCATTGTTTATACATCATCAGTCTTAAATCTCATGAAATGCTCAGGGCGCTATTCACAGTAATTTACTGCAGGGGTGCTACATAACAATCCATCCCGCTGATCTCTTTATACTAAAATCAAAGCAGGGGGCACTACAAACTGCTAACCTTTGCTACAGACCAGTGATGTCTATAGCTGACAGCTCACTGATATATACAAATGACTGAAAGTGGTGTGATTTAGTTAATTTAATTAAGTGTTGTTTCATTAGTTGCATTAATTTTAATTTTTACACATCTTTTAACAATTTTTTAATTAGTTACACCAATATTTTAAGAAAAAATATTCATATTCTTTTCATTCCTATCTTTATTTTTATTCTTATTTTCTTTTTTATTTTCCTATTTCTACGTCAAGTAAACTTTATTTTGTGTGTAAATCCACTTGTTTTTTTATTTCACTCCAACAACCACCCCTATGAACAGGGCACTGAAATTCTTTGAGCACTTATAATGTGTACAAATATGCACCCCGTTCGTTTCTTGTATATATCTTCATGCACATATTGGAGTGTTGTGGTGTGCTAATTGGAACTCCAGTAATACATTCTCTGCATTGTCTCACAAGTGGTCCCAATCCTGGAAGATTCCTGGAACCCCGCTTCTGCACCTATATTTCTGCGCTTTTGGGGGTCATTGTTTCATTCTGTGTTTCCCTTCCACCCCCAGCCACTGCTCACCATGTCTCTGTTTGGGTCTGTGTTCCCATAGCCCCCCAAGTCCTGTTTTCCTCTGGCTGTCCCCTATGCTCCGCCTGCCAAATTCAAATCCACATATCAAGCCTCCAAGCTCCTCCCTCAGGCTAACAAGAGACCCTGGCCTTCTGACTGGACATACCTCCTGCTGGGAGACAGGAGTAGAGAACTACTTCATTATCCTCCCCGCGCTATGAATAGGGCAGTGAAATTCTCTGAGCACTTAGAATATGCCCATGAATCAGCATCCCATGAATTTCTTATTTCTTCATGGGCACATTGGGCATTAAGTTAATGTGACCAGCAGTATGTAATGCAGTTTAATGTCCTTGCCTCATTTCACTCCCCATACATGCAAAGCAAAGAAAAACCTGTAGACTTCAGCTCTCTCCAACCTCCCCCACTCCCCCCACCACCACTGCGGTCTGCTCCCCTCCACTAGAGACAATGTACTTATGAGATGGACAGAAGTGTTGCAATGAACATTTTTATTTTATTTATAGAAATACTCAGCGGTAACTGCTGAACAGTTTAGCATTCAGCGCTGATCCATTAGTAGCCTACAGAGCACCCTCTCCATCTGCAGCAGCCAGAATGTGTGCAGCAAGGCAATTCTGCACAATAGCTCCCTGTCAAGCATTTACATGCTGATCATAGGGGGCACCGTACCTTTCTGCCCACGTGTCTGTCTGGTTGCTGCCTCCCATACTTCCTCAGACCAGGACTTGCTGAATACCTTCCCCCGGTCTTGCAAATATTGTGGAGCACGCAGGCTGCCACAATGAATGCTGTAATGTTTTCTGGCTTCACCTCAAGCCTGTAGTTCAGTGACTCCACTATGCTTTCAGACAGCCAAAGGCTCATTCAACAGTCATCTGGCATTCGCTAAGGTATTAGATGAGTAACTTATAGGTAGTCAGTAACTTGCCCTCCATCTGGCTTCATGAGCCAGGGTAGGAGGGCATAATCCACATCCGTTATAGTAAGTGGAGGCATGGCAACACCCCAGATCACTGCATCAGGGACCCTGGGCACATACTGTACTTTCTCCATCGTGCCAGGCAGCAATGAGTTTCAAAAGACAAGCGCATCATGCACACTGCCTGCCCAGCCTGTACAAACGTTAGTGAGCCATCCTTGGTGATCGACTACAGCCTGGAGGATCACGGAGGCAAATCCCTTCCTGTTGATGAATGACCAGCTCTCTTGGGATGGAGATAGGACCAGAATGTGTGTGCTGTCTAATGCACCCACATAGTTAGGGAACCCCATGGCCTTGAAGCCTTCAACTTTCCTGGGATTATGGAAGATGAAGCTGTTTGCCATGACATCCTGCAGCAGCTGGCATAACTCACATATCGCCACCATGGCCATACAGGGAGCCACACTGAATTGGTTTCTAATGAAGCAGAGATTAGTGGGGGTGGTGAATTTAATAATGCCCATGGCCACCCTCTTTTCTGGTGTAATGGGGTGGTGCATGACAGTGTCTTATGTGCACAAATGTGTCACTGCTTGTGTAGAAGCTCTTGAGCCACTGTTGGTCATCCCAAGTCGACAGTATGATGCGCTCCCACCAGTCAGAGCTGCTTGTGTGGGCTCAGACCTTGCAATCATTGCTCTGTAGGTTGATCCACAGAATCCTGTCAGCCTCGAGATCCATGGCTTTCTTTCAGTTCTCCAACTCCAGCTCATAGCCCACTGACTGGTACAAGACCTGAGAAGCTGCTACCCTGGCCTCTGTAGAAAGTCCATCATAGCCTGTATTGCATTCAGTATGAGTACCTTTGCATTATCAAGTGTCTCCATTCTCTGGTTGAACACCTCCAGGGCATTCAACAGCATCTGGTTCTCCCTGCAGATTCCATCAGGATTCATTGAAGCCATGTTGTTATGCAGGACACAATAATTAGTTTCGCTTAAAGCACCACCTGCTTGCACTAAGTGGGTTGAATAGGTTGGGCTGTTGAATAGGGTCATTAGCATTCTAACAGCCCTGCTCTTTACATTTCAATTTCTACCCACCTCAGGTTCCTGTAACCATCCTCCTCTAAAAACTTGGGGTGCCCGATGACCCCAGAAACCTATGTTCTGCCCAGGGCTGCAGATAGTAGCGCTTAGCAGAACAATGAATAGACCCACCACAAAGTATCACCCCAGCAAGCAACCTCAACCCACCAGAAGCCAGGGAAGAAATGTGTGTGAGGTCCCTGCACTCTTTTTGAATAGGTCCCATTAGCACATCAAGAGCTATGCCAGACATCAAGGTTGAAGAACCACCAAGTAATATCACTGTCACAAATGTCCAAAATCTCTCTACACCCAGGTTTTGATGACGTTCACTCAGCAGAAAAAAGGCAGGCACTGAGCAGAACCCCTGAATTAAGGGTTGTTGAATAGGGACATTGGCATTAAGAGCATTAATAGCCCTTCTCTTTACATTCCAATTCCTACACACCCCAGGTTCCCATAACTGCTCCTCCTCTAAAAACTTGGGGTTTTAAATTTTGGGGGGATTAACCCTGACATTTATTAAGCACTCAGCAGAAAAGAGGCATGCACTGAGCAGAAGACTGAATGGATGAACCCCAAATTCCCCTCCTAACCAAATAGAACCCCAGGAGCACAGCTGAGTGATAGCTCAGACAGTATTGGGGTGAGGCAGGGAAGACGGGAGGGAGTGTGTGCTTAAAGGGACTGCAGCTGCCCCTTCAAGCTGCCATGCAAAGAATTTTGGGGGTGTGTGGCAGTGAGTCATTAACAACTATCCTTCTGGACAATAGGGGATCTGGGGGACAATTTGGCTATGCACAGTCGCAAGTGTTCTGTTAGAAAAGGTCACATGAGCAGATTTCCGTGAGTGCTGGTACGGAGACGCACAGTTCATACCTGCATAGTTACGCATATGTGGAAACTCAGACCTACACAAAAAGGTTCCATACACATGTCTATATAACTGCTCTCAGCCAGGGGCAGAAAGCATCTCAAGACTGGTCAGAGCATAGCAACCCATCTCTCAGTGACTCATTTTGGCCCCAAAAATATACTCAATGGACACACCAAAGAACAAGTCACATCTGCTGAGCTTGGAGCAGCAGCCAGTCATATACCTAAGTCATGACCTCAGCCGGGCCCAGGAAGAACTGGCAGATTTAAGTGATATTTGGGGGAACAAAAGGTTCTGGAGCAGCTGGAAAAATCAATTAAATAAGCTAGTCTGTGCAGCCATTGGCCAGGAAATGAAGGTATGTGGCCACAACTGGGACTGAGCACAGTGCTACAGCATGATCAAGACCCTGAAATGTACTTTGCATTGGGCTAAGGACCAGAATACTTGTTCAGGAGCAGGACACACAATAGCCCCATTCTATAAGCAACTATTCTTTATTCTTACGAAGGACACAGGTGACGCTTGCCTCTGATCCTTTGGGATGATGAGGGTGCAGAAGGTCACAGCATCACCTAGCCCACAAGAATCCACAGACTCGTCCTACCACTGCAGTGGGCAGTGCGTTATGCACTGTACAGCCTTCAGGCAACTAGTAGGAAGCAGGCAGCGAATGCTCACAGCAGCTGGAGGACAGGGACAGCCAAGACAAAGCTGTATTGACTATGCCCTCACTCTCCCTGATGCCTTGCCTGAACAACCCAGAGGAGGAGGATGCATCAGATTACATGATGGTACTGTCCTTGGAATTGTGGAACACTTCAGAAATTCCACAGACCCAAAGTGTCGGAGATGCCCGAGGACTTGTAAGTTATGGGGAAGAGGCATTAGATCAGTTTGGGTGACTAGGGCATACATAGATCTAGCCCCACGTTTGCACCGAGGCCAAGTGCGTCAAGGTGGGAGGGAGGGCATTAATTTTGTAAGCGGCAAATATGTTCGCTGCTTGCAGTAGCTCAATGTTTTGCTTACATGGGGGTGGACATGCTAGGACCTCTCAAAGTTGGTTGGGGGGAAGCATTAATTTGTTTAGTGGCAGGAACTTGTGTTGCTGAGAGATGTACAATGAACTCCTTAGTGGACTGGGGAGACATCTGGGTTCCTGCATAATCATCCTTTGTGGGTGGCTGCGTTAATTCATGACGTGTCAGGGATGCCATTTGGTGATTCCCAATAGTCTATTACAGGGAGTAGGGGTGAGATCTTTGACTATGAACACCTTTTTCTTTTCCATATTCCTGTTACCAGTTACTGCATTCACTGAAAGGTGGGGAACGTGTGCCCGAAGCGCAGACACTAGCACAGACCAGAGCCGAGCGAATGCATGAACATTGCCGCAGGCAGCGATGGTCAAGAGATAGCATGATGGAGGCTTTGGCGGTGGGCTCAGAATTGTGAGTACAGTCTGTGCATGAATGGTGGGATGAACTCCGGGAGGTGTATAGAAAGGTTGAAAAGTGAAAGGCAGCAGTTCACTGGGACATCACGGCCAGCACAACGGAATTCCTTGACCTGGCCAGACAGTGCCCTCAGGAATTGCAAAGAGCCGGCAAATGGAGGGCATTCTTTAGAGAGGAGGTCGTTAGATGCATGAACCTGGCCCCCATTCATGAGCTGCCTCCTGTCCCTCCCAAGACCACCCATGCAACATCTGTGTGTGCCTCTATCCATGAGCTGACCCTCATAGAGACTCCTATCTGTCATAAGCCCCCCCGTAGTAACAACCTCAGTAACAGCCACGGTACCTCAAAGCAAGGGGTGCCACTACTCTGGCAGGTCAAGAAGAGTGCCACTATGCTTTAGTGACTAAGGGGAGGGTGAGACAGAGGGGAGATGGAGGTGGGGAGAAAGAAGAACCTATGACGGGTGATGGGTTTTTAGTTGTTACTGCTGTAGGAAGTTGGGGAGCGGGCATTGTGTTCCTGTATTATTTTGGTTCTGCTTCAGTTACTGACAATAAAATAAATGCTTTGGTGAAATTAGAATGAATTTTTGTCCATATCTGTCTGCTGTAATGGAAAAGTGTAGAGGTGTGGGTGTGGGTAAGCCAAACCAAAAAGCCAGGTTTGTTTCAGACATATTACACTAATGAAAGAGGAAAGGGCCACCTCTGGACTGAAGGGGGGTGCCCAGAATGTAGGTACTGCAGGGTCAGCTGTAAGCAGTAATTAGGGGTGCCCCTATCCATGATCACATGCAGCTTCTCAGTGCTCCCCAGCCACCCCACCCAAGGAGGGAGCTTGGGAGAAGTGGGGGCTTTCAAGGCCTGGGCTTTTGTTATTGTGACCAGAAAAAGACACGGTGGCCAAACCAAGGCTGGGTGGTGGTGGGCTGGCCCATAATTTTGTTTATGCGGGAAGCAGTAGCTGGGTGGATGCTGCACAGCACAATATTTCCTCTGAGTGCATGCCATTTAGGAGTTCAGCAGGCGACTGGCAGTGGAGGAGAACAAAGAAGATTCAAAACTAGGCAAGCATACTTGACTAACTGCAAATTGCCACTACTGAAAGAAAGGTGTGCCCATCAGCAGCTCATGAAAACCCTCACCCTAAGCCAGCAAACCCCACCCCCTTCTACACTTCTCTTACACACAGGGAGCCTGAAGTAAGTAAATCGAACAAAGCAAATAGAAACCTTTATTTACAAACTAAATATTAACTACAGGTTTCCCTTGGTTTATATGGGTTCTGTATATGCAAATTCACTCTTATGCGACAACTCTTTTTACACCCCAAATTCATTATATACGAAGTAAATCTATAGGGAAAGGGATGAGGGGAGGGGCAGGCACAGCCCAGCAGCTGCAGGCAGGTGGCATCAGCTGCTCCCGGGGCGGCAACAGGAAGCAAAGTGGAGGGAAGCGTCAGTGGGTGTAGGGCACAGGAAATGGGAGTGCGGCTCTTGTTGCAGGCTGGGGGGCTGTGCCAGACTCTTCTCAGGGGTGGGGGGGGCACGTGCCCTGGATCTGCGCGCAGGACAAGGTCAGACTGCTGCTGCGGGCTGGGGCTGGTGGCGGCACCGGGCTCTTTCCAGCAGGGGCTGGGCTACCCTGCACTTGGGGTGGGTGGAGGTGGTGGCTGCAGCCCCCCTCCCAGTGCCGCTGCCACCAGCCCCGAGAGCAGTGCGGCCCAGCCCCCCACCAGGAAGAGCCTGGTTCCACCATTGGCCCCAGCCTGCAGTGGCCGCCTGCCCTTGTCCTGCATGTAGATCCAGGGGCACACGCCCCCTAGGAAGAGCCTGGCACAGCTTTCCAGCCCACAGCCCTCCTGGGGTGCATGTAGTAGCAAGAGCCGTGCCCCGCACCCCCTTCCCTAGCCCCACCCCCACCCCCACTCCCTCCCTCACTGCTCTGGGAATGTATCCCTATTTGTTACCTTGTAAACTGAGTTCCCTTTATTCGAATTCAAGTTATGCTCAGTTTTCCGGGAATGCATGTACAGCATAAAGCGGTACAGGGAAACCTGTATAATTAAGCAAACCACAAAACAGCTTTTATAAGATAATGATGCATTATTACCACAACAGAGGAATTTCTTTTTACTACTGTAATGATGCATGATTCATGGGGGGGGGGGGGCACGGAAATCAAAGCAATAATCTTTTCTAACTGAAAAGCCTTGGCTCTAAGGTGGACTTTCCGAGCTTGACTGTAAACTGGTGGATGGCAGAGCATGGATCCATACTGGCCTGTCCCACTCCCAGGTAGGAGCATGGCCAATGACCAGCAGGCACAGAATTGTTGCAAGAAGCCCAGCCATTATTTGCTAATTCTCCCGGGTCTGGGAATGCTTCCTGGACTCAGAGCAATTCCTGTCGCACTGGAAAGCCATGAATCTGCCCCTAGCTAGATAGATGTCTCATCACCTCATGCAGCTAATGCTCACAGTCCCTGTGAGCATACACACAGGGACTGTGTCGTTGTATATATCAATGACAGCCTGCCTCGGTAGCCTGCATGTCCTCAGTGGTGGCATTGCAAGCAAAGCTGGGGAAAAAAAATTAAAAAAAAATCAAGAAATGTGGGAATCGAGTGATTAAGGATGATTGGCACTCTACAAAGATGCACTCAGTGAATCTTGTGAGTGGATAAGAAGCAGTTGGTCCAAAATAACAGAGAAGGGGTGCCTGCCCGTGGGTGGTAGCAGGCCCTGAGTGGCTGCAAACAAGTGCCCACCCACTTTGGCCACTGATGCACCTCCCTGCTGTGCACTGCCCTGTACCTCCCTGCACTGCCCACTAACTCCTGGGGTCCTTAAAGCACTGTCCTACCTTTTCTCCCTCCGCCCCTTCACCTCACAGCACAGCCTAATCGCAGCTGTCAGTTTAGGTGACAGGTGACTTAGAGGGTCCCCAAGGCTTTGCATACTGGGGCAGAGGTCAAGCTCCACAGTCTATCCTCCTCTGAGGAAGTGGCAAGTGACATGACTGGGACCCTGCTGCTATCTTCTCCACGGAAGCCCCCATGAGTCACAGTGGTGGATGGCAATGTCTCAGCAGGTGAGGATGCCCTGAAGGCCTCTGTCTCTGTGCATTCAGTGATCCAATACCTCCATTAGTAGTTGGAGGTATCTGTAATGGGCCAAGTCGCACACTGGGTGCCCTGCCACTGAGCTATGGTGATCTCTCTACAGAAAGCAGTCCACATCCTTGCCTTGACAGCACTGGACCGACGTCCTGTTGAGCCCCTGCTCACCCATTCTCCTGGGAACATCAAGGCAGATATGCCAGTTGGCCTGCAGGCTGCAGACAAATTAGTGCACAACCTCTGGGTCCCCTAGCACCCACACCAGGCCCTTTGTTTCAGTGAAGGTCCAAATGGACCTAGACCTACATGCCCCAGTCTACCCTGTTCTTCCCTGAACGTAAGACATCTCAGATTAATAAGGGGTACCTTGTGGAGCGGTGTGCTCAATTGATAAGTCTTGAGGTGACCAGGCCAAGGAAAGTTCACCCCACTCCCACCCTGTTGTTGCTGGGCAAAGTTTGGACTTTAGAAATGCTGGCACCAGGCAGGGTCACAGTAGGGAAGCACCAGTGACAACTTTGTATCTGATGGGCATGCTTGTTCTGGATTTCTTTTAGCCCTGCTAGGTCTTTTAGCCCTGTGTATTAGGGCTGTGTGCAATTTCAATGGGGGTTTTATTTCAAAGCTATTTTGACGTGTTTCGAGCTCGAAACAGTGAAACTGAAATGAAATGAAAGGCTTCGAAACAGCTTTGAAATGAAACAAGGGCACTCAAAACATTTCTAAAGTTTCAAAATGTTTTGAGTTTCGAAGCCAGGCTTGCTTGCAGCTAAACAGAAAGCACTCTGTTTAGATGTAGTCAGTGGCATTCACCAGGTCTCCCCCTGGTGTCCTAAAACAAAACATTCATTACACACAAATACCTGGAAATTGTAGTGACACTTAGTGGACAAGGGGGCTCACTACACAAAAATTGTGGTGACACCCGATGGACAAAGTGACAGATTAATGACTGCACCATTTCAAGTTGTGTTCAAAGGTAAAGAGCAGCTGGAAAACTTGAGGACATAGCTCCAATCCTTATCTCACCCCTGCAACAACTGCAGTCCCCTGGAGCCAAGTTTTATTGGAAGAGAAAAGGGCAGGATGCTCAGGGAGCTACCAAGGGGGCAGTTAAAGTCAGCAGGAGGTGACTGCTAGAGAAATGTCATATCTCCTTCCTGGGCAGTGGCTGCACTGCACCAAGTACTAGCTGATGTATCACACCTAATTGAACGTGGCTTTGCTGGTACTAAGGGTTTGTGCGTCTCTCACTCTATAAATCAAGGGCCATGATTTGGCCCATCAGTGCAACTTACTAGGCCTGTGCGAGTAGGCAGGTATTCGATCTGGCTTCGGATCTAGCCGCTTTGGATGTCAACAATCTGATCCGGAGCTCTGGATCAGTTTGCCACTTTGATCCAGCTGAAGCGGCTCCGAAGCTTTGGAGACACCTCGGAGATCCGGCAATAGGGTATAATGGGGGATCAATGAAATATCTGTAACTTTGTTGTTTTGTCTCTGATTTGGGTGAAACTTGCAGGGATGGTATCCTATTCTGAGAGCATGAAGCCTGCCAAGTTTCAAGAAGATTGGTGGAGGGGTTTGGGGGGAACTGCACCCCAAATTCTTGAAAGCAAAACTCATGTCATGTCTATGTGTTACACAACAGTACATTCAAACAAGCACCTAACCTCATCACCAGAACTGAAGCCAACTCCCTACAGCTCAAAACACAAAACCTGCCAACTATCTCCAGTAGCCCCACAAACTGCACACCAGAATCTATCAAAGACAACAAAACTCAACTACCTGTGGGGGCACGTTCCTCACCAAAAAAAACACTCTGCCTCCAGTCTCTCAGGCCTGATCCTGAGAGGGAACAAATTACAATGCAAACCAGTTTTCAGAGCTGGGCCTATGAACTGCACCTCATCAGCCTCCTGGGTAGTAGGTACAGAAACTCATGGACTCAATATACACAGTGGAGTTCTGGCACACCGCGACCTGCCAGACATCTGACTCCCCAGACACCTCTGCACTTTTACCTGCATTGCTACATCCCCCTTTCCCCCCTACCTCACACCCCAGCCTGTCCCTCCACCCCTGATGCCTCCATTTCCATTTTCACTGACTGGCTTTCTTGCCTGCATTGCGGGCCAGGTCAGCCTCTGGCTTCTTTACTATTCCTTCATCCAGGACCAACTGCAGGTACTTCCTCAGCCTGACAAAGGGGTTTTCAAACCTAAAGCTGGCATCCCAGGCAGCTAAGCTGAGCTCACCAGGAGTCTCACAACTGTACTGCAACCAGCAAGCATCAGGCCTGTCAAAGACGTGACAGGTCTGGGCATTCCCCAGCCAGGACTTTGTGCATGCATGCGTTAGCTGGAAGTAATAGCACCTCCTACCCGCCTTTCACCAGAGGATTGTTGGTCCTGGCATTTCCAGGGCTGCCACACCATGAGCAGTCCCACCAGGCCTCCCTACCCTGGCAGGGTGCAGTTTTAGTGGTCATGCCCAGGACCTGCGGCCTCCTCCTTCCCCATACTGTGGTGGCCAGAACCAGAGTGATTACTATCATGAGCAATAAATATATGCTCTTGGAGACATCCAGGCAATTGTTTAGCAGTTAAGATTAGCTAATGCAAAGCTTGCAAGGTTGCAACCTGTTAGTGGAATTTGTCTGTCACAATTTAACCAATGTGTTGAATCTAACTATTTGCACTGATCATGGGCCTCAAAAATAAGCAGAACTACAAGATCAGCTGATCTAACAGGTTTTTTAAAGGTCAGCCATAACAGGATCTGGCCACCTAATATAATTAGCACATTCCAAGGAATCTAAGAAATAAAAAAACAGGGGTTGAGCTTGGGCAGGTAATGCTAATTTCAAATCTCAAAATAATGTGGTGTAATTTGCTTATTGGGTGAACCCGAGTTCGGGTGGTAAACTTTCATAATTTCTAACACCTTTTGATCCCATAGGGTAACAGCTATAGGGCAAGATTGTGAGTGGCTCTAAAGCCAACAGATTAGAATAAAATAAGACATAAAGGAACGCGCATGTCAAGTGACCAGTTAGAAGGACAGGACAGAAGGACCATTGCTGTACCAAGCCTGGACCCCGGACTCCCAGTGCGAGTGAGGACTGGATCCTGACCAAGGGACATTCCCGGTGACCCCTTGGACATCATTGATAGGGGACGCCTGACTTCACTGGAACAACTTGGCGCGCATCTGGCATAGAGGGACTGCCGATAAGTTGCCAACCCCATGTGAGAACTCTGTCATTCTGTCTATCTGTTGTTATCATTCACTATTAGCCTGTTATTACTGTACTATCTGTTTGTCGCATTAACCTTTCTGTTAACTGTTGTATGCTAGGCTATAAGTAAATTTGCCTTTACTTTGCTCCTGACTCACCTCCTTGATCCCAAACCCAGCAGCCTAATGGCTGATATACTCACAGCACCTAGCCGGCCTGTGACACCATACCTCCAAGTTCGTCCTGGCAGGGGAATGAGCTCAGCAGGGACATGTTCTTTCCCTCCTGGCTGGTGTTGCAGTTAGTGCCCCCTCCAGCTGAGAGTGGGGCATTACTCGGCTTTTAAAAAATTCAAAAAGGGAAATTGGTGCAGACGGAGTGAGGAGGGTGGCACTCAGTCCATCTGCAGGTGGAGCTTGGGGAACCCCAGCAGTGGGAGGTTTACCTTTAGGAACACCAGCTGCTCCACCAACATAGGATCCAAGCAGGTGCGGTGGGGTATGACAACATCCCCAGCAATGCTGAACACCCTCTTGCTTGGAACACTGCTCAGTGGACAGGACAGGTGTTGCCAGGCAACCTTGACCAGATCATGCCACATCTGGCTGCGGTTTTCCCAGTAGGCCAAGGGGTTGCAGTCCAGTGGCTCCACATCCACCATGAGATAGGTAACCACCAAAGCCTCAGCGCTACCTGCCCGAGGCTGGGGTCTGGTGCGTTTGGACCCCAGCATTGAATCCACGCACATAGCCCACATTGGCAGTGGCTGGCATGGAGGAGACTGGCCAGTGCTGGTGCTGGTACTGGGAGTGCTGGCACGGGAAAGCGGATCCCCCTCTTCCACATCCCCTTGCCTCTGCACTTCGGCCTCCCTGACTTTGTTTACCAGCACCTGCATCCAGTGATCAAGGGTTTTCGGGCTGCCAGTGCACATGCTCCCCTTCACCCCCGGGTCGCACATGCCTGCCACCGTGTGGACCGTACTGGACTGGAAGGGATCCAGCCATCTCCTGATGCCCTCCTTCAGCCGCCTCACCGGTGCCTGCACATCTGGTGACAGTAGTCTGCCCCAGCCAGTGATCCCCTGGAACTTCTCCATTTGGTTCTCCAGTTCCCTCACTAGGGGGACCACCTGGCCGAGGAGGAGTGCTAAGGGTCTTGGTGGCCTCGAGGAAGGGCTTGAGAACCACCAACATCTGGGAGATGGTACCCCACTCAGCTCTGTTCAGGGGGGCGCTGATCCTAATCTCCCTAAGCAAGGCCATCTCACGGATGGCCTTCTGTTGCTCCACCAGCCTCTCAAGCATCAGGTATGTGGAGTTCCACCGAGTCTCCACATCCTGTATGATTCTGTGCTACAGGATGCTCATCTCTGCCTGTTTCTCCCGCAGCATCTTGCCCCACTTGATGCTGCAGTGGAAGTAGCCCGCCACCTTCCTGCATTTCGAAATCAGCTGGCTTGTAGCAGTACTGGTGGTGGTGCCATCACTGGCAGCTCTGTCCCCCCCTAAGGCATCCCTCGCTATTAGGTGCAGCCTGTGTGCCACACAGCAGATGCCAACAAAGTTGGCATCACGGACAGCCTTCACCATTTTGACCCCATTGTTGGTGACCATGAACCCACAGGTGAGCTCAGCCTGCCCAACGAGCCACTCCTGCTCCATGAGGTTCATGGCCCCTATGATCTCCCTTGCCATGTAGGACTCATCCAGCACCTCGGCTAGCAGTAGAGACCACCATTGGCCTGACTGATTGCACCAGTGCCCCGTGAGGAAGAGGTAGGCGTGATCACCACCCTGGCTGCCCCAAATGTTGGAGGTAAAATGCAAGGCTACCTGTGGCCCTGCCTTGCGTAGCTCCTCCTTCAAGTACTCCCTGCATGCCTCATACAGGGAGGGCATCACCACCCTGCTAAAGGTGGTGCATGCGGGCATTTTGTAAAATGGGGCCAGAAGTGCTATGAACCACCTGAACCCTGGCTGCTCAACTAGGGAGAAGGGCTGGCTATCCAGAGCAAGCATCTCCCCAGTGCTCTGGGTGATCTCGCTTACCTTGGGAATGTGCCCCCCTTTCTGTCCACCTTTCCCCCACTGCTCCAGGGTGGCCTGCCTCTGCTTTGTGGGGGGAAGGGGGCTTTGGAGAGAGTGGGGGACTTCCCTTTCAGCACACTCACACTGGTGCCAGGCTGAGCAGGAAGAAGGGCAAGGGGATGCTGCCTCCTGAGATGCAGCAGCAACGCTGTGGTAGGAAAAGTCTCTCACATCCTTGCCATGCTTACACTGGTGCCAGGCTGAGCAGAAAGAAAGGCAAGGGGGTCACCAGGAATCATCTGCCAGCTCCAAACTGCTTACACACTACACGCTTCTGGGTTGAGGGTGAAGATCCTGCCTTATCCCACTCCTCAGCAGACTGAGGCTCAACAGCAGGAGGAGCTACCTCAGCTGAGCCACTTGCCTCCACAACCTCAGCCTCCTGCGAGGTGCTGCTTTCTGGAGGAGACCTGGGTCTAAGGGAAATTTGAGGGGTGCAGAGCACAAACTCTGATTCCCCCTCAGTCCCCAGAATTGCTTGAGCCAGCGCGTTCAGCATCCCAGCTCCAGCTCCTCCTCTGGCAGTGGGAGGCTCATGCTGAGAGAGGACACTGGGGTGGAGGAGACAGTGATTCCACTGCTGGTGCCCACTTTTGGACTGAGGGGAGGTGGTGCAGGTGCAGAGATGTCAAGTGCAGACACTA
>NW_005841861.1:4946250-4948443 GCF_000455745.1 Alligator sinensis | reverse complement strand
TGTGTGTGTGTGTGTGTGTGTGCGTGTGTGTGTGTGTGTGTGTCACTCCTTTTGTGTTGTGTGTTTTATTCCCTCTGTTGTATGCGTACACTGGACTCTTTTTGATTGTTTGCTTCAGTGTTAAGAGCTATGTAAAAATTGAGTTGTCTGTCCATCTGTCTTCTTCCCCTATGAATATCTGATTTTTCTTTTTTATATTGTGTATCTGTGTGCCTCCCTGCGCAGTGATGGATCACACTGACAGGAAAAACACAGCTTTCTTTTTTCAAAGTTTGCACACAAAAAAAAAAGAGCAAATATAAATTGAAAGAAATGAATTGAATAGTAATAGTAATTGAATAGCTAAGCTAAGATAAGCTAAATCCTACCTACTCCTTTCTAACAAGAAAAAGGAGCAGGCAAGTTCAACTATTGAGTAAAGTAACCAAGCTGAGATGCTTGAGTCTGCTAGGGTACTTTTCTCACGCAGTTCCTGAGAGGGAACAAACTAGCAAAAGACACAGCACATCTCCAAACAGAGGCATTTATGCTGTTTCTAGGTCCCTCTCCCCAGATGCTGTCATTGGAAAGGCAGCCAGAGAGAAATCCTTCTCGCTGGCCACCTACATGTCAGTCTTCCCCCCACCCGGCTCCCTCCCCATTCTAACTTTCACTTTCAGCATCTGAGGCATCCAAAGTATCCAAAGCTTTTCTGAAGTGCTTCGGAAGCTCCGAATCACTTCGGACAGCTTAAATGAGCCCATGTTTCGCCCTGGGCATGCTGCTTCAGATGCCAAAGCACGATCAGAAGCCTCGCACAGCCCTACAACTTACCTCCAGGAGAAAACTTTTGTTTTCTAAAGTACTTAAACATTAATTGGTTAGTTTCTGAATGTAGAAGTGACCAGGTAGAAAATTAAATTTCTGTTCAGTAACCTTGAGCAGCTCCGATATTAATGTCTGAGCAATTTAGGACTGTAAGGATGTTTCTAGGTTATCAAGTCTAGGGTTGCTGATAACCCTGTTCCTATAGGAAGGTATATTTTGGAATAAAAGGACAGCCTTAAACCAACCAAAAGAGAGATCTAAATATACCACCAAATAAACACACACGTCCTCTTGCAAATTAAGAAAAACAAGAATTCCATATGGGGAAAAATACAATATTATAGTCATTAGAGGGATATTTCTACATTAACAAAGAAACTAGAGTAACAGATCAAATGATTATATGAAGACAACAACAAACACAGAGGAATTAACATGCTCAGATGTTTTAAAATCAAATTTAGTAAGGCTTTTCAAAGTTTCTCAAATGTCTCAGATCCACTTTGAATATAAAAGTTTGAATGAAATTCTATTGTGTGGTTGTGAAAGGTATCAGATATAAAACTTAGAGCCTGAAAACATGATATGGGAGAGTACAAGCTTCCCCACAGTGCTACAGTCATGACCTAAAACAGTTCCTTCCAAGGTGACAGGAAGTTTAGTCTCCATTTGATCTTTGGCTTATTGCTGCCAGCATCATTGCCTAGCATCATCACTTGTGAAACAGATATGTAACTACCAAGAAAACAGACTAACAAGAGCCTTGTTAGGATGTGTGGCTGCTAATTCCAGAATAAAATACTTTACTGCTTTCTACCTCTCAACCAAAATAGCTCAAAGAGAGTAAGTGGGTTCTTTCCCATCTTATCCACGTGTAATCTACTGTGTCGTTCCTTGGCTAGGCATTTAATCTTCTCAGCACGAGGAAGGGTGTGTGTGCCCGAAAGCTTGCAAATAAAGATTTTTTATTTTTTTTTTTTTAGCAAATATCTTTTATTGGACCAACTAGATATCGCCTCTGCCACGAGTTCCAGTTCCTTTTGCCTGTAAACCAATACGGCTACAACCTGTATCCCTGAAACAGTTAGGAAACAAACATCTTTTTGTTCATAAACTGAATTCATAGATGTTAGGGTTGGAAGGGACCTCAATAGATCATTGAGTCCAACCCCCTGCATAGGCAGGAAAGAGAGTGCTGGGTCTAGATGACCCCAGCTAGATGCCTATCCAACCTCCTCTTGAAGACCCCCAGGGTAGGGGAGAGCACCACCTCCCTTGGGAGCCCATTCCAGACCTTGGCCACTCGAACTGTGAAGAAGTTCTTCCTAATGTCCAATCTAAATCTGCTCTCTGCTAGCTTGTGGCCATTATTTCTTGTAACCCCTG
>NW_005841861.1:4943529-4945701 GCF_000455745.1 Alligator sinensis | reverse complement strand
CAGGTCAAAACCGACCCATCCACCACGACTCTCTGGGTGCGACCCTCCAGCCAATTCGCCACCCACCAGACTGTGTAGTCATCCAAGTCACAGCCTCTTAACTTGTTCACCAGTATGGGGTGGGATACCGTATCGAAGGCCTTCCTGAAGTCTAAGTATACAACATCCACCCCTCCTCCTGTGTCCAGGAGTTTCATGACCTGGTCATAAAAAAAGACTAGATTAGTCAGGCATGATCTACCTGCTACGAACCCATGCCGGTTTCCCCTCAGCATAATTTGTCCTGTTGGGCTCTTGCAAATGTGAGCCTTGATAATTTTTTCAAAGACTTTGCCAAGGATGGAGGTGAGACCGACTGGCCTATAGTTGCCCGGGTCCTCCTTCCTCCCCTTCTTGAAAATGGGGACCACACTGGCCCTTTTCCAGTCCTCTGGGACAAAAATCCAGTCCTCTGGGATGAAAATCTTGTCATTTTTAACGTTATAAACCTACTATTCCATGTTCAGGAATCCCTCTGGGCCCAGGATGTTTGAAAGAGATATTTTTTCATTCCATGGTTATTTCCATCTGGAACATAGCATGAGGCATCCCTCGCTGACATCCCACCTTTTCAAACTAAGCAACGTAAAGGCACAGTTCTGAGACCCAACAAGGACAAAATACAAAAACCTCACAATGCCATTTTGGCAGTTATTTTTTATGTTAGCTGTATTCAATGGGGAGCCTGAAACACTTCAGCTCCTGAATAAACCTTTAAATAGAAGGCGTTCTTTCATTTTCTACTTCTTTATCTCTGAGCGACAGAATACAGCCTACTGGGTTGAGAAACATTAAGAACTGCTCTGGACCTTCAGGTGCTGTTACTCCACAGTACTCTTTACTGCTGAGCTGAAAAACTGGCTCAGAAGTTTTAGGCTTCCTGCTTAACCTTACAGCCATCCCCATTTATGAAGCATTGATAATATTACTTACCTGCCACAAAGAGTTACCATGAGGATCAGTGTTTTTGCAGCCCTTTGGAAAGATAAAATACCAGTTAACTCCTGTACTCCTGGCATCATTTTTCTTTATTTCCCTCTTTCTATACATTCAGCTTAGGTTATCTACTTTTGGTATTTCCATAGCAACAGGATAAGTTGATCCACTGTTGAGTTTGAGAGATCCATATTGTGGATCAGCTGTTAATTTTTTTTTTAATATAATGAATCCCAGGGATCCTGGTTTTGTTTAAAAATTGCAAATTCTCTGATACCCCCCCAAAATCCACGATTAAAATGAAACTACTATTTAAGAGAGGGGGAAGGGGGGGGGGAAAGAGAGAGAAAGAGAGAGACAGGGAGGGGAAGAGAAAAAAGAGATCAATTGAACACAATGTTTTATTGATATATTTACAATTTTAAAGCAATTCAGAAGCCTACCAGTGCCTCAGTCACTATAATAAAATAAATTCTAAGTACCTATAAAGTTTTGATATTTGACTTTGGGTTTTTTATCATGGAAAAATCAGAGCTCCCCTTACCCCACCCCACCTTCGCTTGCCAGGAGACAGGTCCAGGCCCCTCACTCCCCATCCACAGCCCCACAGCCCTGCTGGTGCCCCTCTCTCCCTACCCACAGCCCTCTGGATCCCCAGCCCTGCCAGCCCCACTGCCGGTGCCCAGCTGCTAGGGCTACAGGGCCAGGGACTCAGGTCTGCATCCCCCTGCCCCCCACAGCAGTGCCCAAGTCCCAGCTGCTGCCCGTGGGAGGCAGCAGCTGCTACAGCAACAGAGTGGAGCACAGAGCCCAACTCCCTCTCCCCAATGAGCAGCACCGCCAGAGTGGAGCCTGTCAGGGGAGGAGGCAGGAAGGGAGGGACTTCCCACTGTGGGATCAGGCTCCACAACCTCCTGCCCTCCCTCTGGGGCCTTCACAGCCCACTGGCAGGGCAGAGCAGAGCAGGGTCAGGCAGGGAAGCTCCTTGCTGCTGCTAGGAGCTCTCCACCACCATGACAAGTTGTCCCTGCCTACCTAGCAGCAGCAAGGAGCACAACTCCACACTGCCACCCCTGCTGCTGCTGCTATATGGGCAGGGGTCACCTCACCAGGATGGTGCAGGGCTTGCAGTGGCAAGGAGCTTCCCCATCCAGCCCTGCCACACTAGGTCCCACCCTGTAATGGGGCAATGCCCCG